>NC_063049.1:23356584-23656584 GCF_018812025.1 Megalobrama amblycephala | reverse complement strand
AGCTAGCGTAACTGTGGTTGAATGTGTTTGAAAAAATACGTCCCTTTTACACTTTTGCCCTAATGAAGAAACCGCCCCGGATAGATAGATAGATAGATAGATAGATAGATAGATAGATAGATAGATAGATAGATAGATAGATAGATAGATAGATAGATAGATTTGATTTGGTTCGTTTAAATAAAATAGAATTAAAAAAAAAAAAAAAAATATATATATATATATATATATATATATATATATATATATATATATATATAAATGAATATATTTGAACCTGACCCCCATGCATGCTATAAAATTACACTACTACTCACAGTATTTGGAGGAAATGTCAGAACTGGTACCCCCCCTCCAAAAATAAACAACAACAACAAATATTGAATGACGCCACTGATTTTGAGCATTTAAGCAGGAAATGCTTTATAATTTGTGTCTGCATCATTTGTAATTTTTTGCCTCTGGTGCTTCTTTGATGAAGGAATTCATAATCAAATAATCTGCGTGAACATGTATGTGTTTTAGTCAAGGAAAAAAACTTGTATGGCAAAAGGTTGTTGTGTACAGTGCAGTTTCCTGCAGGGGGCAGTGTAAGACCACAGTGAGAGAAGTATAGAAACATTATATCAGGTGTAGATGCTCCTTCATGGCTCCAGGGCCCCGTAATGGTGGGGGCAACTCTTCTCTCTTATGCTGAAATAATATGACGTTTGATGCATATCTCTGTGTAGACTTTAAATAGAATTGGACTGTTTCTGTTTAGCAAAAGATTGTTGTCTCGTCAGAAGCCAGGCTTTTTTTTTTTTTTGGTCTCATGAGGTGTTGTGCTCAGGCCAACTCAGCACATCTCTCATACAACATGTTTTGAATGAGATCCCTTACTCAACAACAGCACAGCAATCTTTTTTCATGTAGAGTGCATACACAATGATATGTTATTGCCGTAAAATACAATTTAAAAAAAAAAAACGTTTTTAAATAAGGCTTTGTGAAGCTAACGTTTTTCTTAATAAATTGCTTTCCAAGGTAAAAAATAATAGATAAATTGATATTTTAATTTAATTTGAAAGGCATTCTCTATTTAAAATATAGAGATATCATTTTTATTTTACATTTAATTTATTTTACAATTAAATGTAATTGAAATATATTAGGGGAAAAAAAAGGAAAAATGTCTGGAATCTGATGGTGTTCACAGATAAGCCTTTGGGGTATTGCTGATATAAATGTGTATGGAAATGAATTAATCCCAAATTGTTGATTGTGCAAGGACATGCAGTGTCATTTGAAATCAACTGAGGGAGCACTTGCATCATGCTGCAATATTAGTTCTTCCTCTGAGTTAAAACAAGAAAGACCACTGGCAATTATAAGCTCACTGACACAGCTAATCAGAACATAGCATTAAGCATTTCATTTGAATTATTTCAGCAACGAGAAGTAAGGAAAATTGTCTAAGATGGGTTGTGATGTTGAACCGGGTTTCACTGGTTAAGGTCGCTGCATGAGGTTGTTAACTTATCTCTAAGTATTGCAGCAGTTGCCTAGGTAACAGTTTGAGTTTTTCCGATAAGCCCATGCAAGTGTTATAAAAGTCTCAGTGGTGAAATATTGGAATAGCCCCTTGAAACCTTTGGCAACATCTGCACAGTAAAAGTTTCCACAATACTCAATGCAACAGAGACTTTGCTGAGAAGAGACAAATACATAAAGTGTCTGTGAGGACCAATATACGGCAGATGTTTAGTATCACGTCACTAAGATTTTGTGTATGCAAACAAGCTCTTGATCTTTGTACACCATCAATGCTGCTTTTTGTGTGTAATGTTGCTGTTTGAGCATAAACAATATCCACAAAGTTAAGATGTTCAAAGTTCAATACAAAGAGAGATATTTTCTTTTAAAGAATTTGCTGTTTAAGGACTACAACAAAGAGCTGGTAGGGACTACAACAAGCTTCTTCTCGGGTTAGTGACATCACTAACCCTAAAATTTACGAGAACACGCAACAAAGGGGGCGAGGCTATGTTGGGCTGCTTTAGAAAAGAGGAAGAGTTACTGTAGTAGAGTGTTGTTGCCATGTCGTCATTTTACGCTGGACTGCTTCACAAAGAGGATCAACTTGATGCTGGATTTGCACAAAAGATTAACATGACGTCACATGCTAGTCGAGGAGTTGAATCAACTCCACAACAACTACATAAATTTATCCATTCAGAAATGTCCAGTTGTATTCTGAAAGTTGTAACTTCTTCCTGAGTCTCTCCATTAGAGTCTGACTCTGGATTGAACAATGTAAGGCTGAACACCGTTACTGACAATCGTCATTTTGGCTGCGTGAGATTCTCCAGCTTTGTTGTTGTTGAGCAACCAAAGTGCGAGCTGTTAAGCCCCCTCCCTCTTTTGGAAAGCAGGCTGGAAGCAGCAGCTCATTTGCATTTAAGGGAACACACACAAAAATGGCGTGTTTTTGCTTACACCCAAAATAGGGGCAAATCTGACAAGCTATAATAAATGATCTGTGGGGTATTTTGAGCTAAAACTTCACAGACACATTCTGGGGACACCAGAGACTTATATTACATCTTGTAAAAGGGGCATTATAGTCCCCTTTAAGATGGACATGGAAAAACATGCTCCTGGATCAACATATTTCTTGATCCTGGAACAATCCAACCAAACAGATTTGAGGGATGATTCAGAGTTTAATAAAGTTTAGGCTTGCAGCCAGTGGTTAAGGTATCAGTGTTGTTCACCTATCATTTCCCTCTGATTTTAGAGATAACTTATGATTAGGTTTAGGAGTAGGGTTAGGACTATGTTTGAGGACAGGGATTTTGTTCCAGGATCAACAAAATTTGTTGATCCAGGAACATGTCTTATTTGGCAAAGTCACAGTGAAAATTTAAAAGGAGAACAGTTTATTTAAAGTCTTGCGCAGGCCTCTGAATGACTTTTGAACAAATGACTAATTCCTGGAAGCATTAACTGATGTTATTTCAGGAGAGGTCATCTTTTTCTACTAAGTTGCTTTTACAGCATGCACATTATAAAAGCTCCCAAGAGCTAAATCAGATTCCATTTACATTTTTTTCTGTTGTTTTCTGCCCGAAAGCACATTAATGACTTGTTTTTAGGGCTTCAACACAACATGGAGTCATTTAGATATAAGAAACACACTGTTTGTTCTCTGAGTCATATATGCCCCACACAGGGGTTTAATCCAAGTATACTGCAAGGGACTGTCAGTCTGACCAGTTTGACAGTAATTCTCACAATGTAACCTTTTGTAATGAATAACCTGTCAGGCATTTGAGTACAGCCTATAAAACACATCAGAATCATAATTGCATTTAAATACAATTTTGGCTTTTGATTGGCTGTTTATTTTACTTCTCATTTCATATGTTCTCTAACACCTTCAATGGTTGGTCTAAATCCCTTCATATCTAAGAAGTAATTTATGTCAGTTAGACTCTTTAAATAGAGATATCTGACACAGTTTCACTATTCAATTGCAGAGCATTCATATTTGTAGTGCCACTTATTGGCGTGTTAAAGGCCGCTTTTAAACGACCTCATATTAACATGTCAACACTAATATTGTACAGTGGGACTCTGCGTTCATCTGCAGAACAGAGAGGAGAAATAATGGCTCTGGGTTCTCTGTTCTGAAGACACTACACCTTGTTGCCAGAGGGAACAGTTACACTGGGTATAGGCAATTAAAGTTTGAATTACACGCTCACATCATTCCACATGAGTCTGTGCTCAAAAAGTCATACCCACTTTCATGATCAGTCATCACTGCATGGTGACATTTTGCCTCTATTTTCAGATGCCTCTCAGCAGGACTGTGAAAAAGGGAAAGTTTCAAAGAAAGTTAAATTAATGTTATTGGCATCTTTTTCCAGTTCTATTTCCAGTGCAAGATACAGTAATTTATTCAGTTAGCTTAGCTCTATTCAGTAATGTGTGTTTTGCAGTTCATGTTCTTTGATATCTATAGCAGGATGTCTGTTTATGGGTCAGTGTCGTGTAGCATTGATCAGGGGTTTTCCAATTCTTAAATAACAAGGACCCACAAATATAATCCCCTAGCATGGGACCACAGCTATATATTTTCATATATATATATATATATATATATATATATATATATATATATATATATATATATATATATATATATATATATATATATATATATATACAGTTCTGTGCAAAAGTATATGGCAGAATATAGAATTATTTCTCAGACTCGTTATTAGAATATAACCAGAAAATACTGGAAATTTGTATGCAGAAAAAACAGAAAAAAGTTAAAATGGCAAGTATTTAGTGACCTCCCGTACACTTGAGCAATAGCAGGAACCGGCTCTCTTAAACCTAAATGGAATGGAAAAGGACTGGAAGGCAAGAAAACTTTCAGCTTATGAAGTTTCACAGATTTTCTTCTTTGAGAAACTGGAAGAAGTCCAGGAGGTCACACTAAATACAGATTTTTTCTTAAAGAAGTAATTTTGTTCTGATTTTTTTTTTTTTTTTTTTCACATTTTGTGTATATATTTCCCCTGTATTTTCTGTTTGTATCATAATAAAGACCAAAAATAAATATTGATGGTCATTAAAACTTTACTAAAAAACAAAACAAAAACAACAACATCAACAACAACAACAACAACAACAACAACAAAAAAAGCGGTGGTGTGGTGGCTTAAGACTTGTGCACAGTGCTGTATATATATATATATATATATATATATATATATATATATATATATATGGGTCAATGACGTGACGCTCATTTTTTGTGTCCTTATAGTTTTAGTTAAATTTAAAAGGGTAAAAATTGCAAAATAAATTAGCAAATTACTTACATACATTCTCTTTTTTGAGGACCAAGTCTAAAATTTCTGGTTTTAATCAATTTTGAGAGAATATTTGGGGATTGATTGCAAAAATGTCAATGTGGTGTAACCGTAAAAACTTAGTACCAAATAATTGATCTTGTTTAAAAAGGTGAAATTCTCAATAAAACACCATATTATCTAGTTTGGCATAATCTTACATTAGAACAATTTAATAGTAAATAAAAATAAATTTAACACCATTGTTCTGAATATTATAAATAATTTGGGGAATCATAGGAGTCAAGTCAAATTCCTGAAGTGTCAAGGTGGTGTAACCACCATTCAAGGAGCCATTTTGTTAATATTGTGCAAGAAAACCATGTGACAGGAAATTATATCACAAAGAGGGACCCCTGGTGACACTAAATGCTGCATGCAAAGGTTAGTAACTGTCTTTAAAATATGAGATATTTTGACATTTTTAGGGTATGGTTAGGTATTCTTAGGTATACATGTCAAATGGTATGACCCCATGAATACATTGATAATTCATCATTATTATAAAAATGTGTATTGACCTTTAAAAAATTACATTTGAAATATTTCCAACAAGGCCATGTGCTTACATAGGTGTCCATGATAATACCTGTCAAATTTGGTTTTAAATTGAAATGTCAAATGGTGTAACCGGTTACACCATTTGACTTCTATTACAAGCCTTTCTGTTAGGGGCAAATTTAGTCAAAATCACTAGTTCATATTGCTGATTAAAGATGTAATATAAACTAAACTACTATTTGGAACTATTTTCAAATGTTCAATGTTTTATTTTTTTTGAGAAAGTGGTGCTTTATCCACAACTTTATTATTAAAGCTCTGTAATTCAGTAAAATAATATATAATTATGTTGCACAACATTAATGTTTAGAACATTAATGTTTAACATTGAAATGTTTAGCTTCAATATTTCTATTCCATTCACTTAAAAATGTAAGCAATATAAAATCATGGAGTGATTGCTAATGAAAGACAAGTGCGTCAAACGTATCGACAACAGCTTTTATTATGCCGCAGTCGCTGCTTCTGCTTCTTCAGGTCAAGCGTATGTGATGTAAAGCAGCTCTGTTTTAAAATATTACACACATTTGTGTGTTCAAATTTGTTATAATGCTTCTCTGTGCGTTCGCTCGGCAGCTGCCATGAGACACTTGTTGCACACTGCAGTCAACTAGATCCATATTAGGCATGGTAAAACATGGTACTCACAGTAAATCAAGAAAACAAGATTTAAACAATAAGACTAAACGTGTTTAGCTATATAATATGATTAGATTTCTGTCGACAAATGTATCCAAACAGTTGCTCATCTGTCTAATAAAACACATAATATATTAAAGCGTCTTTGGTGTTTCTGTGGTTTCGACAAAATAAAACCGGAAACCGAGATTAACGCGGGTATCATGTCATTGATAGGCGACGCACGGACATGGCTCATGTCCTGGTTATTATTTCTCTAGGTTTAAACATTCTTGGAAACATCTGGCATAATATAAGTACACAAGTCAACAAAATATATAAAATTGTCCAAGTGGTTTTTTGATATTTTAATCCAAAAGTCTTACATATTGTGCATTTAACCAAAGACTACAATTTACATCTATAAAATACAATTCATTAAATTTCTAAGATTTTATAATTAAAACGACATAACAGAGCCCCTCTTGCCCCAATAGATAAATTGATATAGTTTCAAGCAAGGAAACAGTGGCTCATCACAGAGCACCAGTGAATTCTAATCCTGCTATCAGATATTTTTTTCTTAAGAAATCATCACTTTGATGATTTCTTGTTATCAGATATTGTTCCTTAAAGGGTTAGTTCACCCAAAAATGAAATTTCTGTCATTTATTACTCAAGCTCATGTCGTTCCACACATGTTAGACCTTTGTTCATCTTCAGAACACAAATTAAGGTATTTTTTGATGAAATCTGGGAGCTTTTTTTTTAATCTCCCATAGAAAGCAATAAAATTACCACATTCAAGGTCCAGAAAGGTTGTAGAGCCATTGTTAAAACAGTCAACGTGACTGCAGTGTTTCAACCTTAATGTTATGAAGAGATGAGAATACTTTTTGTGCGCAAAAACAAAATGAAAATTATGACTTTATTCAACAATCTCTTCTCTTCCTGTCATTATCCTCACGCAGGTGACACAGTAACACAGTGAAGCCTTCCTTCTTTATGTCTGAATACCAGCTCAGTATTGGCCAAAGCTGATCACGTGATCAGCACAGCGCATGCGTGTGAGACTGACGCAGGGCCCGGCCAATAATGAGCCGGTGTTCTGACGTAAAACCTGGAGTTTCTGCACTGTGTTTACCATGTCAACAGCATAGGAGAATGACAGGGAAGAGACAAAATAGTTTAATAAAGATGCTATTTTTGTTTTGTTTTTGCACAAAAAATGTATTCTTGTCTCTTCATAATAAGGTTGAACCATTAAGATTAAGGTTGATCCTTTGCAGTCACGTCGACTGTTTTAACGATGTCTTTAGTACCTTTCTGGACCTTGAAAGGGGTAATTTCGTTGCTTTCTATGGGAGATAAAATTATCTTAATTTGTGTTCTGAAGATGAACGAAGGTCTTGTGGGTGTGAAATGACAAGAGGGTGAGTAATTAATAACAGAAATTTCATTTTTGGGTGAACTAACCCTTTAACTGTAAAATATATGAGACATGATTTCACTGTTCATTACTATGATTATTTCTTGTTGTCAGATGTTGTTTTTCATCACTGAAACCACTTAACTTGCTGACTGTCATGCTTGATTTTCAGTGTCAATTTGTTCAACAAACAATGGCCTTTGGCTGTAGAAGTAACATGGTCAGGTGGTGTAACTGGTTTGTGTCAATTGGCGTAACCAGTATTTTTCATAAAAAATATAATTATTTACAGAAAGATTAATGTGGAATAAAATGTAATCATCTAGTTTAGTGTAATAACATGATTTTAAACAATTTTAAAATAATTTGTCAAAGATTATTTAGAAAACAAATGTGTTTTCAGCATGTGTCCCACCAAATATTGCAAAAACACGTTAAAATTTACATTTAGAGATAACTCTAATAAAATAATTTTTCATTTGATATTTTAAATTGAAGTATATATTTCTATAAGTGAGCTTACATGCCATCTATGTGGATAACATATTTAATATTTCTCATTCTTTGGCGGTTACACCATTTGACATTTTTAGGTACATTCATTCTTAACTTTAGTAAAAAATTGTGCAAATGTCATTTTTATCAACATAAAATCAACTTAGACACAATATATACATTTTAACGTACCTGATGCATGCTTTTAAAACAGGTTTTTAAAAGATTTTTTAATTTCTCATCTTGCCGCACCATATTTGTCACTGACCCATATATATATATATATATATATATATATATATATATATATATATATATATATATATATATATATATATATATATATATATATATAAATTAGACTAAAAAATAGAATACTAAAATAATAACTAAATACTAATACTAAAAAAGTATTTTTTCAATACTAAAATAAGAACAATTCATATTTGTGTATGAAAATAATTTCAATCATTTAAGCATAAGCCTTTAAATCAAACAGTGAAGTGTGTTCAAACTTTTAACTGTTAGCGTTTAAATGTTTATGAGGATCAGATGAAGACATGTTGACTGTTATAGTTGCTTCTGCAGTGGTGATTAAAAAGCAAACTGTAAAATCTGGTTTATGGTGGTTTATATAACCTTTTATGAGACATTGGTATCCACAAATGGAGGCAAATCATTATGACAATATTTGAATCATTTTGACACCTGATTTAATGTATTTTTTTTTTCTGTACAAATATTGTTTTATTGATGACATTATTTGATTAGACTGCAATACAGAGAGCCAGTTAACACACGACTAGGCAGTAATTCATATCAGTTTTGTTCGAACAGACCTTTAAATGGAATATGGGATATGTTTTATTATTTTGTGACACATTTAGATTTATTTGAACCTCTACATTTACATTTCATCTCTAAAACCTGTGGCTAGAATAGAACATATTGTTTCTGTAATTCTAGAGTAATCTGTGGCCTTGAAACGTATTATGATAAACTGCAGCAGTTTGATGGACATTTAATCCAGACGAGTCTAGTGTGAGAACATGACGTTATATTGAATTACCCACATTCTCAGTGGGCAAGATGCAATTAAGCTATGTAAAAAGAGAGAGCATGTGTGGTCTGTAGAGGAAGGTCAAGAGGGTGAGTGGTGTATCATTTCTAATCACTGCAATGGTGACACCATTTCAGACAATTGTAGCTCCAATTAGAACTGACAAATCAGCCATTATATCATAACATCAGCCATTACTGTCGCTGTTTTTTTTAATGTAAAGCAGTTAGTGTTTCGTATGAGTTTCAAGGCTAAAGTTCCTCTCATGTATGCACTCAGGTTCTGAGTGGCAGGGCGTATGTTATTCAAAATTAGAATGATGTTTGCCTTTTGTGGAACAGATAATGAATTTATTTTTGTGGAGAACAGAAATAGTGCTTCAAGGTCATTGTGTCTTTATTGCCTACAATTTTCTTCTATCACACTGAAGTTTTCGGTAACACTTTAGAATAATGGTCCGTCATTAATAAGTAACTATGCAGGAAGTAATGGAGGACAAGTCAGTAGTACTGCTTTAACACTACTACTATTAGATAATATAGAAACTTAACTAATCAGTAAGTAATATCAAATTTAGGACCACGATAACTCCTTATTAGCTGATCAGTAATTACAGAATGAGATTGGCATCATTAAGAACTAATAGGTAACTATGACAAATTATAAAAAATTACTAATTAATTACTAATCACAACATTAAAGTGTCTGAGATGTGAGCAATTATATTTTTTTACTCTCAACGTGGTCATGAAATGCATCATTAATTACTCAACTGTTACCTAGTCACTATGCAGGAACTACTAGCGATCTGGACCATTATTTTAAAGTGAAAAAGATGTTTTTTACTTTAAAATAATGGTCCAGATCACTAGTACATAGTGACTAGGTAACACTTGAGTAATTAGTGATGCATTTTATGACTGTATTCAGAGTAAAAATGACAACTGATTACGTCTCAGACACACGATAATGTTCTTTACAATTTGTCAGTTAGTTAATAGTTATTAATGCTAATCTCATTAGGTAATTATTGATTAGCTAATAACTGTCTTCTAAATTTGATATTACTTGCTGATTAGTTAAGCTTGTTTCTATATTATTAAATAGTAGTAGCTGAAGTGTTAATATAGTACTACTCGTTAGTCCTGCATTACTTCCTACATAGTTACTTATTAATGATGGACCATTATTCTAAGTGTTACTAAGTTTTCCAGATAATTATTTAGTGTGACAATAAAGCATTTATCTCACATTTTGAATCACCCAAAACACAAAAAGCCATGAAATGGATGAAAACAAAAAGAACCCAGAGTTCATTAAATACTGCCATTCTTAGTACCACAAACAGACATGGTAATATATATTGTGCATAGAATGTTGCATATTTAAATTCAAAGCTGGGCTCACAAAAGCCAAACGGGACATCTCATCTGTATGTTTTATAACTCAGAAAGTAAAACCAAGATTTCAAAAGAGGCCCATGTGATGCACACCTGCCAAATGAGTTTCTCCTATCATCTGCAGGTTGTGTCTCTCATGCTCGTTTATATTCAGTGCTGTAGGCTTTGTATGAAGTCATAAACCTGCACTTCTTACTGCTGCTGAGATCATTGGCAGTAGCAGATGGGCCGATGTTTATGGCTTCATAAAAACACATCTCGAGCAGTGTCTCTCCTGGTGCTGTCACAGACGTGTGTGCCTTATGTTCTCATGTCCCTCAAATAGTACTGCTGATGTTTAGTAAGCAGAGAATGAAAATGAGATGAAGGCATCTGAGTATCATGAATCTGAGTAACATGAATCAGGTCAGCTCAGTCCAGCACTGCCCTCTTCCTCTCCTTCAAGGCACATGTATTAGTATTATATAGTTCAAGTACAATCGAGAAAAAAATGCTCACAAACATTTTGTTAGGTTTTTTTTTTTTTTTTTAGCACAATTTGTGGAGTGATGTTTCTGGTGCAGCTAAATGTTATGTAAATGGGTCAATTATTTATTCATGCTGAAAGAAAATAGCAACAATCTCACCCCTGACCCTCAAGGGTTTATGGAACATTAGGATCTGTTTCTGGACTGGGAAAGTGAGAATTATAAACACTGATAGCGAACTACATGAATACATAATACGCATAAACATTTGTGGTCCAGTTTTGGAACCTAGAGGCAATTAACTCATAGTGACAAGGAGGGTGGTTCATCTTGTTTATCAGTGCAACATATAACCCTCAGGGACCGCAAAATATGGCTGCAGGCTTATATCTGATGTTGAAAGTTAATTTATTTTGTCTATACAGACCATTTATTAGTTGTGTGTGTGTGTGTGTGTGTGTGTGTGTGTTTACTTTGTATTACAATTTTTAGTGTGGCACCATTCTGCAGACAAAACAACATCTTATATTAAGGCAATAAAATAGATCTATTAATTTTACAGAACTCTCATAAACTTTTTCCATGGTGGTCTATCAAATTGAGTTTTTGGTGAAAATCTATGTGGCACAGGTGCCATACAAAATTAGATGGATGGATGGACGGACGGATAGACATATGGACAGATAGATAGATAGATAGACAGATAGACAGACAGATCGACGGACGGACAGAAACGGACTGATGGACAGTCAGAGACAGATGGACAAATAGATGAATGGACAGATAGACAGACGAACGGACAGAGACAGACGGACAGATGAACAGACATACAGACAGATGGACGGACAGATAGACAGACAGACAGAAACTGATGGATGGACGGATAGAGACAGATGGACAGATAGACAGACATACATACGGACGGAGACGGACGGATGGACAGACAGACAGATAGACAGACACAGAAATGGACGGAGACAGACAGACAGATAGACAGACATACAGAAATGGACGGATGGACAGACAGACAGATAGACAGACATACAGAAATGGACGGATGGACAGACAGACAGATAGACATACAGACTGACAGACAGACAGACAGACAGACGCACAGATAGACAGATGCTCGATGCACTCACTCAGCAGCAATGACCAGACATGAGGCTTTGCTCAAGTATCTGCGTTTATGTCAATCTCAAGCCTCGGTGACAAGAACAAGTTGCTGTATTGATCACTCCCAGACTGTGATCTACACGTTATTGATGTGTGATAGAAGAAACAATGAGAAGGGTGGAATCAATGAGTATCCTATGATCTTCAATGATTCTTCCTAATATATTAGAATCTATTCTAAATTGTACTTTTAGGTAGGCCTACTTAGGAAATAGTCAAGCCTTTATAGATTATTTTTTGAGACCAAAAATAAATAAACCCAAACACGCTCACATCTCTCTAATTTTAATTATGCCCTTCAGTCATTTATTTTTTTTCTGACTTGCATGATTTGAAGCCCCCCTCTCTGATTCTATCGGAACAGAATCACCTCATTTTTTAAGAACTTAATCCTCTTTGAAGTCCATCAGAACCCCACAGAGCGCAGAAAACTGCTGAAGTTCATAACCTTACCGAATGCTGAGCTCCAATCTCATTCAAGGTCAATACATTAAAAGCACTGGTCAATAAGTGACCTTAAATACACATTCATTCTGATGCCTGAAAAATATCCTTTTTTATTGCCCACTCATGGTGCTGTCTTTTGTAATTTTTTTGCTTGTGGTCCTTGGACTTTTCAAGCATTTTTCTTACTCATTTTCATTTATAAGTGTCAGTGTTTGTTACTGATACAAGTAAATTCTGCAAGTCTTTTCAAATGATATGATTTCAACATTCAGTATTACAAGTAGGTCATGATTGTTTTTTTGTTTTTTTTAAGTAATTTAGCGTGAATCAGTTGTCTCTTTTTAGCCATCAGTTAGCATAACACTGTTCAGATCTGATAAAATATTCACCTGAAATATTTAATTAAAATTCAAGATATGAAACCTTTAAAAATCATTCTGTTTATGCAATTTTAATTGAGTATTTTTGACAGCAGCGTATAAATGAGATCGAAGTATCATGGTTTCAATCTCCAAAAGCCTGTTTTATGAACTGAACTGAACTTTGAGAGACTGAAGTGCACTTTTCATACAGTTTAGCGAAGAAAAGAAAAAAATGAAAGCTTTGTGCATGAGGTATGAGGCGAATGGTAATGACATTTTTGGTGCAGAGAATCATTAGTTAATGAGGGTCTAATTGTATAACGATTGAATGACTGTTATAAATGTGCAGGGTCACACACGCACAAAAAAGAGAGACAAAGTGAGTCTGTAATCATAAATAATTAAGCTCATTTACTGTATAAAACTGGAATGTGGAATGCCACAGATACCATGCACAATAAGCTAATCGCTCATTGTTGTATTAGTATTTAATTAGAAGAATGCAGGGGATGATAAAATATGGTTTTGTGTGCATACATGTCTGGCTGTCTTGACAAGTTTAATAACTCAAAGGATTCATTTGTTTTCCCACATTGATTAAAGTATTCTAATGATGGTGTCTCTGTATATGTCTAATGTGCCACTAGATACAAGTTCTGCTCCTACAAGGCAGCATTTAAAGGTGCAGTAAGCGATTTCTAGGAAAGACTGTTGAAAGTGGATTGGACCAAGAACAACAACATACCTGTAGCCAATCAGCAGTAGGGGGCGTTTACACTCATGATGGGGGAAGAGAGAGAGTGAGCAAGAGCGAGATTTGAATTTGACTGTAGAAAGGGAGATGGCTGAGAGACAAAAGTGAAAAGGTCAGAGGAATGTTACTGGAAAAAAAGAAGGGTTATGATCAAACAAGAGCTTTAGGATTCGCATTAGTATTAGAAAATAGTGCTTGGGAGACCTTAGCAGGAAGGCCTGAAAATAGACACAGAGGTTGCGTTGTTTCTGTTCCATGCCTAGTAACATTGGTTTTGCTATGTTTCACAGAACCAAGATATGCTGTTGTTATAATATTAGTTATAGTATCATTATAGTTTTGAGTGTCATTGTTTGTCTGCAGCTGGTGTGCTGCTGCTGACTAACAATGAACTCTTACCTGTATACACTCTTGTGTACAGTATGTTCATTTTTTGTTCTTCCTTGTCGTTTGTTTATCATCTTCGCTTTAATTATTGTGAAGTATTAAATTGCTTTGCTTCAGCTGAAAACATTAACTCTGGCATTATGCATTTTGGGGTGCATCTAAAGTGTCTGAATCTACAGAAATCACTTACTCCACCTTTAAAGGCATCATAGAAGTGCTCATGACACAAAGGCTGCCTATAATTTTCAGCCAAATTATAGGCAGTATGTTATGTATACTTCATGGAGAAGGCCATCCCAGAATGCATTGCGTACCAGTGTTATTTTAGTATCATTAAGAAAAAACTATTTTTTTTATTAATAAAAAAATATTAATAAAAAAATATTTTTATTTTTTTAAATATGTCTAAATAATTTGGTAACACTTTACAATACTGGTTCTGTTACAACCACGCCTGTCCCGGACTCCATTTCCCATGTTCCTCCCTGTTCATCACCTGTTTGCACTTCCCTCATCAGCCTTCCCGCCATCCCTGGATTCCAGGCACCTGTTCCTCGCCATTAGCACTCCCTTTAAGTTGGACTCACTCCTTGCACTCCCTGTCCATTCTTGTTGTTGTATACCTCGTTTGTGTGTGAGCTGTTCTGTTTCTTTGTCTAATAAATCACCTATATTTGTAGAAGTCCGATTCAGACTCGTTCCCTGCTGCAACTACACGCGCTTGTAACAGGTGCATTAATGTAACTAATATGCATTAATTCGTGCTTAACTAATGCACAGATAATCATGTGTTAATGTATGACTCATGAAGAACTAAACCATTAATTAATGATTACTGCATCAACAACTAATAAAGAGTCTATATGATTAATAGATTAAGTAATATATGAGTTGTTATTAATTAAATGTGGCATAATGTATTAATTCATTAATAACATATTTTAGTATCTAATAGTGTAAATTAATACAGGTGCTGGTCATATAATTAGAATATCGTGAAAAAGTTGTAAATTATTTTTAAAAATGAAACTTTCATATATTCTAGATTCCCTATATGTAAAGTAAAACATTTCAACAGTTTTTTTTTTTTTTTTTTTTTTTTTAATTTTGATTATTAGAGCTTACAGCTCATGAAAGTCCAAAATCCAGTATCTCAAAATATTAGAATATTTCCTAAGATCAATCAAAAAATGGATTTTCAAAACAGAAAAGTTCAAGTTCTTTAAAGTATGTTCATTTGTGCACTCAATACTTGGTCGGCAGCACATATTACAGCAAATGACTTGCTCCTAGCACAAATTACAGCATCAGTGAAGTGTGGCATGGAAGTGATCAGCCTGTGGCACTGCTGAGGCACGATTGAGCCTTCAGATCATCTGTATATTGTTGGATCGACTGTTTCTCATCTTTCTCTTGAAAATATCCCATAGATTCAGGGGTCAGGCATGTTGGCTGGCCAATAAAGCACAGTAATATCATGGTCAGCAAACCACTTGGAAGTGTTTTTTGCACTGTGGGCAGGTGCTAAAGTTCTGCTGGAAAAGGAAATCAGCATCTCCATAAAGCTTGTCAGCAGATGGAAGCATAAAGTGCTCCAAAATCTCCTGGAAGATGGCTGCATTGACTTTGCATTTGATAAAACACAATGGACCAACACCAGCAGACGTCACGGCCCCCCAAATCATTACTTAACTTCAAAAACTTCACCACTAGACTTCAAGCAACCTGGATTCTGTGCCTCTCCAGTCTTCCTTCAGACTCTGGGACCATGATTTCAACATGAAATGCAAAATTTACTTTTATCTGAAAAGAGGACTTTCGACCACTGTCCAGTTCTTTTTCTCCTTAGCCCAGGTAAGATGCTTCTGACGTTTTTTTCTGTTTCAGAAGTGGCTTGGTAGTCCTTTTCCTGAAGATGTCCGAGTGTGGTGACTCTTGATGCGCTGACTCCGGCTTCATTCTACTCATTGTAAAGCTCTCCCAAGTCGGCTTTACTTGACAGTATTCTCAAGCTTGTGGTCATCCCTGTTGCTTGTGCACCATTGCCTACCCAATTTCTTCCTTCTAGTCAACTTTGCATTTAATATGCTTTGATACATCACTCTGTAAACAGCCACCACATTCAGTAATGACCATCTGTGACTTACTCTCTTTGTGGAGGGTGTTAATAATTGTCTCCTGGACCATTGCCAAGTCAGTAGTCTTCCCCATTAGTGTGGTTTCAAAGAACAAGAGATACCTGGAATTTACACTGTAGGGATGGTCATTTAATGAAACTCAAATATTCTAATATTTTGAGATACTGGATTTTGGACTTTCATTAGCTGTACGCTCTAATCAACAAATTAAAAAAAAAAAAAAAAAAAAAAAAAAAAACTTTTGAAATGTTTTACTTTACATGTAGGGAATCTAGTATAATTGAAAGTTTCATTTTTTAAAATAATTTACAATAAAAACATGAACTTTTTCACGATATTCTAATTATATGACCAGCACCTGTATGTTAGTTACCACAATTAGTCAAAGCCAAGTATTTCAACTTCCAGTTGTCTGCTTTATTTAATCATTAAATAATAATTTGCAAATGTATCATTATGTTATGTCTTTACTTGTTGAGGCACATGACTAATTAATTGTTAAGTAATATGTCATTTATGGTTTTTTGAAAGTTGCACATGCAGTAGTATAATGTCAGAGAATATGTTTGAAAGATAGGTAAGTTGGGCTGCACATAAATATCAGCACACCAGAATCTGTACTACTGGCCACTGTTACACCGTGCGTGACCATTATCACATCATGCTGCAACAGCTTTCTACACTGGACATGACAGACCATTGCAACTCTATTTGTCCATCATCATAACAGAAGTTACGCAAGAGCTTGGAGTATGTCAGAAATAGAATATGGCATCAGTTTACTGTCTGTGTTTTGTTGTGTCGTGTAGCGTTGTGCTGCATCCAGTGTAGTATCATTGACTATCATCGGTTCTATTGCCTTTGTCCGGTCTAGACCCAGTGTTACGAAATAGCAGTGCCCGTCTACATCCTAGACCTCAAGCTTAACCTTCATACGCCATGAACTACGAGGTACTGGATGCGGCAGTTCATATGGCACAGTGGAATCCCAGTTGTTGATGGCTGGAAATCGAAATCCATGGCTTATAGTGTGGATGTCAACACCATAATAACATATTACTTAACAATTAGTTAATAGTCATGTACCTCAACAAGTAAAGCCATAACATAATGATACATTTACAAATCATTAGCTAATAATTAATTAAAGCAAATAATTTGAAGTTGAAATACATGGCTTCAACCCATTGTGGTAACTAACGTATCAATTTACACTATTAATTAATAAAATCTGTTATTAAGGAATTTATACATTATGCCACATTTAATTAATAACAATTCATATATTACTTAATCTATTAATCATATAGACTCTTTATTAGTTGCTGATGCAGTAATCATTAATTAATGGTTTAGTTCTTCATGAGTCATTAAAGGTCCCGTTCTTCGTGATCCCATGTTTCAAACTTTAGTTAGTGTGTAATGTTGTTGTTAGAGTATAAATAAAATCTGTAAAATTTTAAAGCTCAAAGTTCAATGCCAAGCGAGATATTTTATTTAACAGAAGTCGCCTACATCGAACGGCCAGTTTGGACTACATCCCTCTACTTCCTTCTTTAATGACGTCACTAAAACAGTTTTTTGACTAACCTCCGCCCACAGGAATACACAAGAGTTGCGTTTGTGTGTGTTTGTCGCCATGTCGTCGAAACGCTGTTATTTTCATCCCGCAGTCCAATCACCGGGTCTGATTCCGGCTCAGATTGATAGGGTAAAATTAAAGACATGTTTACAATAACACTGAGCGCGTGCATCTCCACGTTATGGTAAGAGGCGTGACCTTTCCGGGACCTTTCCGCTAAACTGCTATCGAATCACAACACAGGAACCTCTGGCACAATCAGAACTCGTTACGTATTTCTGAAGGAGGGACTTCATAGAACAAGGAAGTCATCAGCCCGTTTTTATGACAGTGGAAACAGCGGTATACAGATAAGTAAATTATGTGAAAAATACTGTGTTTTTTTACACGCGAAACATTAACACATGTTATATTGCACACTATAAACACAATCAAAGCTTCAAAAAACCACGAAAAACGGGACCTTTAACACATGATTATCTGTGCATTAGTTAAAGGATTAGTCCACTTTTAAATAAACTTTTGCTGATAATTTACTCACCCCCATGTCATCCAAGATGTTCATGTCTTTCTTTCTTTAGTCAAAAAGAAATTAAGGTTTTTGATGAAAACATTCCAGGATTTTTCTCCATATAATGGACTTCAATGGGCACCAAACGGTTCAAGGTCCAAATGACAGTTTCATTGCAGCTTCAAAGGGCCTTAAACGATACCAGACAATGAATAAGGGTCTTATCTAGCGAAACGATCGGTCATTTAAAAAAAAAGAAATAAAAAAGTTTAAGTTTTATAAGCACAAATGCTCCCCTTGCTCTGTTCTGCGATGAGCGTTCGTGACATCACGTAATAAGCAATTACGTTGAAAAGGTCACGCTTGACATAGGCGGAAGTACCGAGTCGGTGTTTACAGATTGAACGTGCAAATAGGCCAACAGCGTTTTAAGGGGGTTGCACACCGGACGTGAAGCTCGTGCACGGCCGGTGTGCGATACCTGTGAGTTGTCAGAGACGCCATGCTGCGCGGCGCCAAGCTTCGCGTCCGGTGTGCGACCCCCTTTAGAAGTGTTTTTGTTCTGATGGAGAAGGGTATGATAGTCTGATGGCACTGACAACACAGGATGGAAGAACCATTAGTTGTTTTACCTTTTTTTGTAAACGGCGTTTGACTGAGCCTGCGTCTCAATGTGCATACTATCCATCCTAAATAGTATGTGACATTAGTAATTTTCAATACTATTTAGGGCGGATAGGGTGGATAGTATGCATATTGGGATGCAGGGTTAGTATTTGCACGTTCATCTTGTAAACACTGAGTCGGTACTTCCGCCTACGTCAAGCGTGACCTTTTCAACGTAATTGCGTATTACGTGACGTCAAGAACGCGCATCGCAGAACAGAGCAAGGGGGAGCATTTGTGGTTATAAATCTTAAACTATTTTATTTATTTTTTTAAATGATTAAAAAGATAAGACCCTTATTCATTATCTGGTATCGTTTAAGGCCCTTTGAAGCTGCACTGAAACTGTCATTTTGATCCTTGAACCGTTTGGTGCCCATTGAAGTCCATTATATGGAGAAAAATCCTGGAATGTTTTCATCAAAAACCTAAATTTCTTTTTGACTGAAGAAAGAAAGACATGAACATCTTGGATGACATGGGGGTGAGTAAATTATCAGCAAAAGTTTATTTAAAAGTGAACTAATCCTTTAAGCATGAATTAATGCATATTAGTGCACCCATATTGTAAAGTGTTACCAAATAAAGTTTACGTATTTTGTAAAAATATATTTTTTAATGGTGTTATTATTAGTTTTAGTTAACTATAATACCCCTATTGCAGAAATAGCTAGATGCAGAATATAAATGTACAGATAGATAACTCTATATAGTTCAATATATAGATAATATATAGTTCAAAGTATCTTTTTAATCCAACATTTTTCTCTGTTATGCTTATTAGATATTGTGTTAGCAACACAATGAGCATTAGCTTAGCAACCTTCTCTGAAGAATGCTATTTACGACAAATGGAGTTGCTCCCTATGTAGCCTGTTCTAAATTGCTTATGGTTGGGATGCTACCTATGATGGCAGTAGACAGCAATGTAGCTGGCTGGGTTTTGAAACACAGGTCCTGTATCTAATGCTGATGCATGCAATGTGGTTAAAAATATATATTGGTTATTGGATTAGAAACACAAACCTAAAGGCTGACAGAAGAGACACTGGGCAGAACCCAGAAACAGTTGAGTCACCCCCCTTTAACTTGTCAGGAAACACTTTGGGAGCTCTGGCAAGCTTAACTGTTTTTTAAGTTTGTTTCAGGGCAACTTTGAGCAATGGACTGAACTGAGCACCAGCACCTTACTTGTTCTATGCCACTTCACACAAAGTTGAACTGAGGAACTAAAGCAAAGTATCAGGAGCCCCATGAACCTATTTTTTAAGAGACCACAGGTGGCAGTCCTGGATCACTTATACCCTTAGAGGGGTAGTTCACCCAACAATGAAAATGTTGGCATTAATTATTTACCCTCAAGTCATTTCAAACTTTTTACTTCTGAAAAAATATTTTTTTTCATACAATGCAAGTCAGTGTGGAACCAAACTGTTTTATTATCAACATTCTTTAAAATATCTTCTTTTGAGTTCCACAGAAGAAAGAAAGTCATACAGGTTTGGAAGAACATGATGGTAAGTAATAAATGAAAGAATTTTAATTTTTGGGTGAATCATTCCTTTAAGTGAGGTAAGATGTGAGCAAAGAAAAATAGTTCTGTATGGAAGTGTAAAATGTGTCATCTAGTGCAGTGGTTCTCAAACCTATCCTGGGGAACCTCCACCACTGCACATTTTGCATGTCTCCCTCATCTAACACACCCAATTCAACTCTTGCAGTCTCTACTAATTAGCTGATGACTTGAATCAGGTGTGTTAGATGAGGGTGACATGCAAAATGTGCAGTGGTGGGGGGGTCTCCAGGACAGGTTTGAGAACCACTGATCTAGTGGGAATGTTTTTGTTGAGATTTCAATGGGACCTAATTTTTTATATAAACCAAACAAAATTATATCTGAATGTAAGTTTCAGGCAGTCAATTTTTGGGCTTTAATTTAGGTAACACTTTATTTCGATAGTCCACTTTATACATTCCACTAATAAGTAACTTTGCAAGTACATGTCAACTTATTCTACTAACCCTAACCTAACACTACTAATGACAGTTAGCTGACATGTAATTGCAAATTAATGAGAGTTAGTTGACATGTAGTTTCAAAGTTACTTATGGTTTGTTGAATGTCTAAAGTAGACTATCAAAATAAAGTGTAACCTTAATTTATACCCTACAATTTTAGACAAACACTTTTAACATACATATATGTATGTAAAAGTTTTTTGTAAAAAGTTGCATACAGAATCCATGTGTTATTCTATAGGTTCTGCAGTGATGTGTACAGTGACTAGATGAAACAGGTGTATTGTATCGATCAGCATCCAGGACCGGTTTTATGATTTAGATACATAATTTTTCTGATGACTAATCAGTTGATCAATTGAGTATTGAGTGGCACATATACCATAATCCATAAAAATACTAAATAAAACATTATTGGCTGCAGAAAAAAAAATAACTAAACAGTACTGCACATGTACAAGACTTAACAAAAGAAACTATAGTTGTAATATAAATAATGTAAACCACAAAAAGTACATGAATACTGCTAATTGTGAGCCTTTGTATAGAAATGTATTTAAAAACATACTGGTACAGATGTTGTTTTTTCAACCCTCTGTAACATGCATTCATCAGGTTTTCCGAACATTGCATCAATTTTCTATGTTTTCCCACATTCAGCATTAAGGCCACCCACCTTAGCATTGGCGGGCACCTCTGTATTTATATTTTGCAAACATATTTTGAAGCTTTTTCCAGATGCATTTTATGTCTTGCACTCCTCCCACACCTCAGATTGCAAACTTGAACTCGCTATTGAAATTATGGCTGTAGCTACTTTCCCTCTGGCCTATCTCTGTTCATTCCTTTGATCCTACACTCCCAATAAGCAAGTATCGATTGTGCAGCCCCTGCAATTTTATAAATACAAGTCATCACATGTGGTTTGGCTTTAGGCTAGTCTTGGTCACACATTTATTTGCTTCTGCATCTGTACTGATAGTTTCAAACCTGAGACCTTTGTGTGTCCATCGTCCATTGAGTGTATGCATTTCTTTGTTTGTGTTTCTGTGAGACCTTTGCGATGACTTCGCCCGAGGACAGTCCCATTAAGCCTGTCCCATTACCTGCCTCTTGCTTGGGTGCAGCCCACTGGCCCTGTCACCGGCAATCCCAGCAGGACAAGTTTTGTGACATCTCTAGAGAAGGAGTCTGACCTGACATCTCATCACATCCAGCTCCCCATTACCGCAGCTCATCCCGGTAGTCTGGGACTGGGTCCTTCTATGTGGACAAGCTGTAGAAAAGAATTCCCTTTTCCATTAAATCTATCAGGTCATGAAGAATGACAACAGAGAAGGAATTGTTCTGTCTTTCTTCCTCCATTCGAATAGCCAAAGAGCATCCATTAGATAACTCAGTCTGAGGCCCCATATTGTGCTCAAAGGGCTCAGAGTTATTCTTTCTCCCTTTTCACTTTCTTTTCCCTCTTCCTCTATTGATCTCTCTTCTCCCATGGGCTCCTGAAAAAAAGCTTTCAGCTACTAGGCAGCTTGGTTTAGGAATACACTGTGAGGATGTCCTGCTGTAGAGTTCTTTCAGAAATCAAGACCATCCTCAAACTGTGGTAAAAACTCTCATCGCCACATTTTCTGATGAAACATAAATGCAGGAGTACTATTCCATGATCCTGAAATCATTATGCTCCAGCTAATAAGATTATGCATGGTACTTTTTTTATGGTGTAGGCTGGAAATGCTGCATACAACAGTGGCACATATTTAGAAAACTTGCTCCTGAGAATTTTCTTACCTATACAATGATACTTTTATACCGTGGTACTGACTGATTATCATTTTCATACCATGGTATTTTTACTTCAAGATCTGGAAGAATATCATGATTCTAATACTTTTTGTATTAGTGGAATCAGGCAAAGTAATGTCAGTATAGCTGTTCAAAAATCTAAAAGAGAAATGTTGAGCTCCATATGTTGTAAACTGTGCATGTTCAGTTTCACAGATGCGGTTACCATGAGTATAGCCAGCCCACAATACCGAGGAGAAAAGCGAGTGAGGGTGTGGGTGGGAATAAATTGTTTATAAGATTAACAGTGGAAATGCTGGATTCTGAGCCCACTCGTTGCTTCAGGGCTGCTCTTGTGGTGTTGACCAATATCTTATTGGAAAACTAAGAATCGTGGGTTCAGTCGATGAACTTTCACTGTGATCCACCGACAGATCACGTTCTCACAGCTGGTCTGGGAGCACTTCACAGCATTGCTATGACCCTACTGTAAGAGAGACCTGGAGAGCAAATTGAACACATTCTTCCACAGATATTGGAGTTTATATATGCAGATTTTACATCGTTTACCTAGCAACAGGCAAAATGAGGCAGCATTGTAATGTAATTTGTCTGTTGAACCTAGTGTTCAAATATTTTCTCAGAAATTCATGTAGGGGGTGAATGTTGTTTTCGTCTTTGTTTTTATACAGTATTTCAGCTCAATGCAGCAACACTACTACTTCTGTAATTTCACTGAAATTTTATAAATATCATCTCCTCGGTTTCCTCGCTCTTTTCCTCTTCTTTGTCTCGTCTTTGAGGTTTTCTTCTCTCCACTGTCCTTTACACGATCATTGATATTCTGAGAAATAGCCCCTTGAGGAGAGCATACAATGTATTTGCTGTAATGCAATCTGGAATTATGCGGATACAATTTTCAATCTTATTTGTGCACAAACTCATAAGAAAGGCTCAGGCTAGAATCCAATCTCTCTCTTGCAAACCGGAAAATACAGGGTATTAGAGAAGCTATTGGAGTGTGTAGATGCGTGTGTTGACACGGAGGGAAAGAAGCGTGAATGTGTGTGTGCTGTCATTTAATGCTGTGATAGATCTCTAGGTTTGGTAAATCACAGTCATTCTGGCACTGGCTCAACTTTATCTACTCCGGTGGTCGGTCCAGCGTAGGGTTCATTGTGGGTCAAGCTGACCAGTGCTCAATAATGTATGCTGTAAAAGTTTAATGTATTGAAATACAAGAAAGAAGGTGTAGGTACAACATAATGGTTGAAAATAGTGATAGGAAAATGTTATCAATTTGTATGTCTTATGTATGTTTTATCAATCATTATGCACTGTGCTCCCACAGTAATGGAAAACCGGGAAATATCAGGAAATTTTAAAATGGTGTGTTGATTGAAATTTGAAAAAATGAATTAATATGGAAAAACAATGCCACTGTGCATATCTCTTTGTATTAAGCTATGAGGAAGCATCCAGTGCTGAAATTCAGATGTGGTAATAGGCATTTCGTTTCTGACGCGCTGTAAACAGTAGACCAATCACAACAGACTGGGCCGTCTGGCCAATCAGAGCAGAGTAGGCTCTCAGAAAGGAGGAGTTTAGAAAGACTGAATCTTCAGACTCTTTGGCCCTGTTTACACCTGGTATTAAGATGTGTTTTGTTCAATCAGATCACAAGTAGACAAAGGAAGTCAGATACAGTGCATCCGGAAAGTATTCACAGCGCTTCGCTTTTTCCTCATTTTGTTATGTTACAGCCTTATTCCAAAAGGGATTAAATTCATTATTTTCTTCAAAATTCTACAAACAATACCCCATAATGACAATGTGAAAGACGTTTGTTAGAAATCTTTGCAAATTTATTAAAAATAAAAAACGACAAAATCACATGTACATAAGTATTCACAACCTTTGCTATGACACTCAAAATTGAGCTCAGGTGTATCCTGTTTCCGCTGATCATCCTTGAGATGTTTCTACAACTTGATTGGAGTCCACCTGTGGTAAATTCAGTTGATTGGACATGATTTGGAAAGGCACACAACTGTCTATATTAGGTCCCACAGTTAACAGTTAATTGTCTGTAGACTGCCGAGACAGGATTGTATTGAGGCACAGATCTGGGGAAGGGTACAGAAAAAAAATCTGCAGTATTGAAGGTCCCAGTGAGCACAATGGCCTCCATCATCCATAAATGGAAGAAGTTTGGAACCACCAGGACTCTTCCTACAGCGGGCCGCCCGGCCAAACTTAGCAATCGGGGGAGAAGGTCCTTAGTCAGGGAGGTGACCAAGAACCTGATGGTCACTCTGACAGAGCTCCAGCATTTCTCTGTGGAGAGAGGAGAACCCTCCAGAAGAACAACCATCTCTGCAGCACTCCACCAATCAGGCCTGTATGGTAGAATGGCCAGACGGAAACCACTCCTAAGTAAAAGGCACATGACAGCCTATCTGGAGGACTCTCAGACCATGAGAAACAAAATTCTCTGGTCTGATAAAGCAAAGATTGAACTCTTTGGCCTGAATAGCAAGCGTCATGTCTGGAGGAAACCAGGCACCGCTCATCACTTGGCCAATACCACCCCTACAATGAAGCATGGTGGTGGCAGCATCATGCTGTGGGGATGTTTTTCAGCGGCAGGAACTGGGAGACTAGTCAGAATCGAGGGAAAGATGAATGCAGCAATGTACAGAGATATCCTTGATGAAAACCTGCTCCAGAGCGTTCTGGACCTCAGACTGGGGTGAAGGTTCATTTTTCAACAGGACAACGACCTCTAAGCACACAGCCAAGATAACAAAGGAATGGCTACAGGACAACTCTGTGAATGTCCTTGAGTGGCCCAGCCAGAGCCCAGACTTGAGCCCGATTGAACATTTCTGGAGAGATCTGAAAATGGCTGTGCACCGACGCTCCCCATCCAACCTGATAGGAGCTTGAGAGGTCCTGCAAAGAAGAATGGGAGAAACTGCCAAAAAATAGATGTGCCAAGCTTGTAGCATCATACTCAAAAAGACTTGAGGCTGTAATTGGTGCCAAAGGTGCTTCAACAAAGTTTTGAGCAAAGGCTGTACATGTGTATGTACATTATGTACATGTGATTTATTTTTTTATTATATTTTTTTATTTATTTATTTATTTTTTTTAATAAACTTGCAAAGAAACTTCTTTCACGTTGTTATTATGGGGTATTGTTTTAATTTTGAAGAAAATAATTAATTTAATCCCTTTTGGAATAAGGCTGTAACATAACAAAATGTGGAAAAAGAAGCAATGTGAATACTTTCCGGGTGCGCTGTACCCTTTTACACCTGGTATTTTAATCCTTCTCTTTTGTTCATTTTCAACCACTTCAGTCCTGATTTCTTCGAGGGGAGGGTCTATGTGTGGGTAAATGTATGGGTTTTTTCAGATGTTTCGATCTAATGGACAAAATAGCTTGCGCAATTTACATATGAACGTGACTGGAATGGTGAGAGAACATTGTACGGTTTTTAATCTTCAAACCAAACTTGGGTCTAAAGTCGGCAAAGTTTTAATCCCGTCTGGCTAACGTGCTTAGTAGGCAGTCTCTTGTGGCTGTTCAAACACATTTGACCACATGAGCGTCTACACTACGTAATCAATCTGGTCGAATGCGTTTTCGACTACTTCTGGAAGTGGTCGAAAGTGGACAAGCTCAAATGTTTTAGACCTCATTTAAACCTGTATTTAGCATCATCCACTTGTGATCTGATCGACCAAAACACATCTTAAAGGGGACCTATTATGCAAAATTCACTTTTGCATGGTGTTTGAACAAAAATATGTGTTGGCAGTGTGTGTACACAGCCACCCTATATTGATAAAAATCCAACCACTCCTTTTTTTTAAATCCCCATAAATCATAAGCAGCGTCTCTGAACAAGTTTCCAGGAAAAACCCGTTTCCAGATCCCTGGCAGTGTGGCGTCACATTAGCCACAGGCCCCGCCCACGAATGTTGACAGACACTGCCATTTTAACATAGAACTGCCCTGAGCAAGTTCACTGCGAGTTTACACAGTCTGCCATTGCTGCACTGACGAGAATGTCTCCCAAGCGTTTTAGGTGTTCTGTAGCTGGATGGATTAATCCACATAGCTCTCTCCAATTACTCCTGAAATCTGAGCCACTGAAGACGAGGTGGATTAATTTTGTTTTCAAAGAAAATGCTCCCTCAACTCTACCGAAATTCGTTAAGTGCGAATCATTTCACACCAGTGAACCAATGTCAATACAAAGGGACAATACAAAACATTCAGTCTCCAGAGTGATACTGGATATGGCAGTAATGAAGGTGAGAGCACTTTATTACAGTTCATCGGAGTTGATTTACGGATATAAAGTTTACCAGTTTATTAAGCACCACCTGAAAAGGCATAAGGTCTGTATATATTTGTTTACTGTTAGTTGTAATAAGTGTTTCTGTGTACTTCGCTATGTACAGGTGCATCTCAATAAATAAGATCATGAAAAAGTTTTTTTTTTTTCTGTAATTTAATTCAAAAAGTAAAACTTCAATATATTCTAGATGTATTAAACATAAAGTAAAATATTTCCAGACTTTTTTTTGTTTTCATTTTGATGATTACAGCTTGCTGCTCATCATAATAAAAAAATCAGTATCTCAAATTATTAGAATATTTAATTTCAAGTTCTATTAAATTACCATTCTCAGGGTATAAATACTGGGTTTAGGTCAGTAATCCCAACAGCAGTCATGGGGAAGTCTGCTGACTTGACAGTTGTCCAGAAGATGATCATCAAGACCCTCTACAATGAGGGTAAGCCACAGAGGGTCATTGCTGAAAGAGCTGGCTGTTCGCAGAGTGCTGTGCCAAAGCATATTCATGGAAAGTTGACTGGAAGGAAAAAGTGTGGTAGGAAAAGGTTTACAAGTAAAAGTAATGACCGCAAGCTTGAGAAGGTTGTCAGGCGAAGCCGATTTAAGAACTTAGGAGAGCTTCAAAAGGAGTGGACTGAAGCTGCAGTCAGTACATCAAGAGCCACCACACACAGACATCTTCAGGAAATGGTCTGCAACTGTCACATTCCATGTACCAAGCCACTTCTGAACCAAAGACAACGTCAGAAGCGTCTTACCTGGACTAAGGAGAAAAGAACTGGGGTCTCATTTATAAAGCGTGCGTACGCACAAAACGGGGCTGGAAACGTGCGCACGCCAGTTCCCACGCAAAGGTTGTGATCTATAAAAATAAACTTGACGGGAGAATGTGCGCACCTTTAAGCAAACTTTGAGCCGTGCGTACGAACATTTTGGAGACAGAGCAGTTTGGCGACACTGATGGTGAGCTGAGGGACTGACGGCAGATGAAGGAAAACCACTTTAAATCCTCATTCTGAGTCATAATCATAAATACAGTTCATGTCCACAATAACAGTTTAAATAAATAAAAGAATTATTTAAACTCGCGTGGAAACACGTTTTCATTTGATAAACATTTACATTAATATTACACTTCACTATTGCCGATAAGCACTGAAATTACATTACGCAGAAGTTAAACAAAAGTGATATGAATTCAGATAGTAGATGTGCTACTTTAGATCACTTTTCCTGTGACACGCTGTTTTAATGACAGCGAGGAGCGCTGGGAGCACAATAATTCCTCTTTAAACTAAACTGCAGATGGTATGACAAAATATTTTAGCGAGAACGATGATCAATGCACACTTAACTTCGATATTATGGAAGACACTGCTGGTCGAACGGTCCGTTGTCCAGTTTATAAGGTGTTGATGTCGTGTGAAGGATCTTCAAACAATTACCATTTGAAGGATATAATATGAGGAAAACGGTAAGATTTGCATGTTTTCTTTTTAAAATACTTTGTCAGTGACGCGCCGAGATCAGACGACTGCAATAAATAAGTAGGCCGATCTATTTCCACTAAAAATAGCCTATAAACTTCCTAAAAGATGTGTTCACCTTAACAGCAAAACTGTATAAATTTGATTTGAATTGTTTAAAACTATTAAAATACTATTTGGCCAGTGGAAATGAATGAATCAGCTCTATTCTAAAACCTTTATCTTAAGTATTTTATACAATTTTGTTTTTATCGATATTTTGATATATTTATTCTAAAACATAAAAAGGATATTGGATGGTCTTTATCAATATAATGTGGCACAAATGGCATTTATAATCCATATCTAATATTTTCCATTGTCTTGTACCTTTGATGGCGTGGATGTCACGTGGATGGGAACGTGTATGGAAATGATATGCAGATGAGGTTATGCATAGTAAAACTAGGCGTCATAAGCTCCATATATGGTGATTTCGGGGAGGAGACAGGGTGGAGATGCATGTACGCACAATCTTCTGCTGACTGGGATTTATAAAGGGATTTGTGCGCAGGTTCTGGCGTACGCATGGTTTTATAAATCTGATTTTTTTTGTGCGTACGCAGAATCTAGCTTTTGCGCGTACGTACAATTTTAGTAGGGATCCTACGCACAGTTTTATAAATGAGACCCCTGGACTGTTGCTCAGTGGTCCAAAGTCCTCTTTTCAGGTGAAAGTAAATTTTGCATTTCATTTGGAAATCAAGGTCCCAGAGTCTGGTGGAAGAGTGGAGAGGCACAGAAACCATGTTGCTTGAAGTCCAATGTGAAGTTTCCACAGTCAGTGATGATTTGGGCTGCCATGTCATCTGCTGGTGTTGGTCCACTGTGTTTTCTGAAGTCCACAGTCAAGGCAGCCATCTTCCAGGAAATTGAGGAATCACAAAAATGCAAAGGAAAAAGCCAACTAGAAAATATTAGATGCAACCAGTAACATTTTTAGCTGTAGAGATCTGTTTTCACTGTATAGAGTTTTACAGAGTGTGTTGTGGTATTCCCCATTAAAAGGCCCATGCTGTATCTTTGATTAATGATGAGAAGCAAAGGTCAAAAAAGTGAGCATACACCAGATGCTGCTTTTGTTTTCATTGCCACTTCCCTTGGTGAGTTCTACTTTATGAAGAGATAAAGAGAGAAGAAACAAGTATGCTTTCATGAAAATTATCTTTCCCTCTAGTGACCTGTGTGGTCATGTCACAGCAGTATAGCTGATTGATTCTAGAGAGACTAAAGTGTTGAAAAAGAAAAAGAGATGCTGGTACCGTGTTTCTTCCTCACATATGTGTCTTTTTAAAACGCCTTGCCCCTTATTGTTCTAAATAGAAGTGAAAAACACGAATGGCGAGGCATTTGTTTAAACAAGCAATGTTGTCACTAATCCTGCCAGCATGCTTTTAACACTGCGGCGTGGTTAATGAACAAATCCATCAACCTCTACACCTCCCTCTCTTAGCTGCCTGTATTTTAATGGACTTTAATGGAGACTCTGAATTGTGTAAAGCCCAGGCCTTTCGGAAATAACAGGGAGCGATGCATACTGTGCATGGACATATTTTGAATTGCTATACCAAACTGTGATGCGACGCCTCTTCAGCGATGCAGCTGACAATTTGAATATCAGATAATGTGACTTGTATGATGGTTTTTAATGTCCACAGCATGTATAACACTGTGTCCTAAACAGAAATCAGACCCAAACACTCAACCAAATGTACTATTGCTTGTTGACTGTTACACTTGCTGTTGGTTAGGAAAGTCTTTAAGTTAGGATTGTCTGTGGAGAGCGGAGGCGCATGATGTGATGAAGGGAAGTATGATGACTTTTATTTGGCAATATAAAGTGTTTGTGTGTCAATACTGCTGAGAAACCTCGTTCTGATGGTAATGTACTGATCCATTTGAGTTTGTTTGAAAGCACTCTGGATCGAATAATTGAGTAAACAATGAATTAACTCTTTACCATTTGCTTCCACTTCTATTAGTAAAAGAAGTTACCTTTCTATGCCAGAAAATATACACCACGACAGTGACAGTTAAAAATAAATAATAAAACAAAAACAAACAAAAAAATAGACAAGTTTGTACAAGTTGCTTTAGACAGGCTTCCAAGGCATGCCAAGTTCATTGATCTAAAACAAATTTACATGCACTTTGGTGATAACCAGTATTAAAGGATATTGAGTCATAAAAATATATATCTGTTGAAGTGGCTGGAAGTGGTTGAAAATACATTTATTTATAATACACATTGCACATCAAAAGTTTTATGTCAGTGCAATTTAAAAACAAAAGAAAACAAAAAAAATATTCAGCAAGGGCATCAAATTGATCAAAAGTGACAGTAAATACATTTAAAATGTTACAAAAGATTTTTGTTTCAACAATACTGTTGTTGTTTTTTTTTTTTACTTTGCTGCTATTTCACTACTTTCTATTCATCAAAGAATTCTGAAAAAAATATTACAGTAATATCCACAAACATATTGTTTTCAACAATAAGAATTGTTTTTTGAGCACTAAATCAGCATATTAGAATGATTTCTGAAGGATCATGTGACACTGAAGAAGACTGGTTTAATAGCTGCTGAGAATTTGCCATTATGGGAATAAATTACATTTCTAAATATATTAAAATGGAAAACAGTTCATTTAAACTGTAATAATATTTCACAATATTACTGTTTTTACTGTATTTTAAATAAAATATATGCAGCCTTGGTAAGCATTAGAGACTTTTGCATGGTAGTGTATATATGTAATGTTTTAAATAAAAAATATAAATAAATACTTCTTTCAGTTTTTGCATACATTGCCCCAAAGGACTGTAGGATATCATAGGCTGCAAAAATCTGTGCTTTTAAATCCAACCAGATGAAGCCATTTTAGTAGATGGGATGCGATGCAAACATTGAATTCAGATATGCCTTGTTGCCTTTCCACCTCTGTTTACAGCATTTTTCAGCTTTCGGACACTGCCAGAAAGGTGCAGATTTTTTGTGCTGAAATACTGATTTTTGTGGATTCAAAGATTATTATTTTTTATTTTTTTTTTCACGGTGCAAGATGTTTTCAAATGGAAGCCTTTTAGATGGATGAAAGCTGGAGGTGCAGTGAACTTCTAATGGAAACACCATTGAGCTGGCCAGTGTCCACACCATTAGAGAACCAGAGAGCGAGCCGAGTCAGTCCTTATGTTTACACCAGGTGGGGGTCATTAAAAGAGAACTGATGGACTAGTTCAGCTCTCTCCTCATTGATAAATATGTTGGTCTCTATGCACGTTTTTTGATTGATAGGTGTGCTGAAAGCTCAGTGCCTGTCATATAGTCACCAGAGTGTATGAGCCAGAGCAGAAATAAACCTCTAAACCGGGATGCAGATTGAACCGTGCTCAACTCCAGCTGTGACGGATTGTTTCAAGGGGGTTATTTTTGAAGCTGAAGTCATTAGTTCTTTTGGAGAGCACATGCTCCACTCATTCAGATGTACAGCACACATCCCTGAAGAGCTAGTGCCCAGGTGACTCAAGTAAGAGGTCACCTTCTCAGTGTAGGTATTGATCAATCCCTGTCTCTCTTAGGACAAGGTCATCTTATTTGGAGCTGCAATCGATTTACTGTGCTTTCTTTGTGCCTAAATGTCAACAAAAAATGTGGATCAACCACATTGTTTGTTTTTGAGAAGATAGAAGCAATAAATCTACTTACATTTAATCCAAAACATTTGGTCCAGAGAGGTGGTAAAACGTAATTTCAGACAACAGTGGGTCAGAATTTCAAAGTTAAAGGGTTAGTTCACCCAAAAAGGAAAATAATGTAATTTATTACTCACCCTCATGCCATTCCACACCTTTGTTAATCTTCAGAACACAAATTAAGATATTTTTGGTGAAATCCAATGGCTCAGTGCCAGCAATGACATTTCCTCTCTCAAGATCCATTAATGTACTAAAAACATATTTAAATCAGTTCATGTGAGTACAGTGGTTCAATATTAATATTATAAAGCGACGAGAATATTTTTGGTGCGCCAAAAAAACAAAATAACGACTTATTTAGTGATGGCCGATTTCAAAATTCTGTTTCAGGAAGCTTCGGAGTGTTATGATTCCTCTGTGTCGATTCATGATTTGGATCGCGTGTCAAACCGCCAAACTGCTCAAATCCAAACCGCTGATTCGACACGCTGATTCATAATGCTCTGAAGCTTCCTGAAGCAGTGTTTTGAAATCGGCCATCACCATATAAGTCACTATTTTTTTTTTTTTTTGGCGCACCAAAAATATTCTCATCGCTTTATAATATTAATATTGAACCACTGTACTCACATGAACTGATTTAAATATGTTTTTAGTAGCTTTATGGATCTTGAGATAGGAAATGTCATTGTTCCCTATGCAGGCCTCACGGAGCCATCGGATTTCAACAAAAATATCTTAATTTGCGGTCTTACGGGTGTGGAACGGCATGAGGGTGAGTAATTAATGACAGAATTTTCATTTTTGGGTGAACTAACCCTTTAAGAGGCTGTAAACATATTTTTGAAAGCAGCCTGCACCAAAAATTTGCTTCAGGTTTTGCTGCCAAAGTCCTTTAGACATTGTAAGGTTTGCAAAAGTAATCGACAGAACGGCTTCAAACCGTTGCAGATGAAATGACAAATTCAGATGTGATCCTTCAGCCCTGTGCTTGAGAGAACAGTCATAATGTGCTCACCTTATATTAACTGTGGCCCGATTCTGCACATTTGATGAAAACAAAACCATGTCTGTGAAATGAGAAAATACAGAACATAAAATGCATAAACAATTTTTTCTCAGATCAGTCAACATCACTTCTACAACTGCAGGAAAAAGTATATGACAAATTTGTGATTTCTTCATAAATTGGTCATAAAAAAACAAAGCAAAAACAAATCACTTGAATCTGATCTTCAGCTAAGTTACAAAAATCTGCAAAATGTAGTCTGCTTAAAAAATTATGCATTTTTATTAGTTATTGAACGCACTATAATATACATTCTCAGTGCATGGTGGAAAAAAGTATGGGAATCCCTAGGGTAATGACTTCTCTAAAAGCAGCTTGGAGTCAGTAACCTAGAGTCCAATCAGTGAGGCAAGATCAGAGAGGTGTTGGCATGAGGTTCTCTAAGCATTTTGAAAGCCCTGCAAATGTAGAATTTGCTATTCACAAAAAACATGCTTTGATTAAAGCAGCTCTCAGAACAGCTATTACTAAAAATTGGAAAACAGGTGGAAAAGGTTACAAAAGTATATAATTTTTGCTGAACTGAAGCTGTTTTGCAAAGTGACATATGCTGCTAGATTCTTCCAGACCATTGTGTACACAATTCTAAAAATTGAGCTAATTGCTACTAAAGAAGGGTCTGCGTATTGATGCTTTGTTTTTAAAACATGCACTGTGAATATTTACACAGCATATTCAATAAATAAAAATTGTAAATGTGTGACATTTCTTTAAGCTTATGGTGTTTAGCCATCCTGTTCACACCAAGAACAACAACTGTAAAGATAACTAAGGCAATGTCAGGGCATGTCAGTCAAGCTTGCATCAGCTGATCCACGTCTACCTATAGGAATATGTTGCCTATCACAGAATCCCTAAGGTCCATTCAATATTATCAGCAGCTTATTGCATTGTTTAGAAGCTAATTACCATCCCCAGCTCCTCCTCTCGCTTAGTCAGGACTTGGCCTTCTGATATTCCTCTTTGAATCAGACTAATTTTTATTAATTTAATTATGTTGTACATTAAGTTATTGAACATTAATGATATCTACAATGTTGGTTCAATTCTGTTTAGTCTAAGGGGGGTTATCATTGCTTTCCCTGCTTTTACCCATGCAAGGCTGCCCAGAATAGAACCATACCACCAATCCAAACTGTATGCTAAATGTCAGTCTTCTTTGACGATAGTGGTCCTGACAGAAATATTGTTCTGTTTATTATAAGCACACTGTTTTGACATCTGTCACTTTAAATGCTGGAGCTCTTTCAGGACAGATTCTGATTGGCTGTCAAAGTTTTTATCGTTCATCTTCTGAAAAAAAAAATTGTTGTGATTCCAGTGATGTCGTTTCCCTGTGCTGTTATCGTTATAGTTGTCGTGTGGACAACTACATTTAGAAAGATTTTTTTTTTTTTTAATAATGTATCTTTATCATTATATTTATCATCCTTGGTGTAAACTCGCCTTCAAACTTTGAATCAAGGTACATTTCATCAGCATATGTGTTCTCAATGGAAATGTAATTTTCCTACATTAACGTGACATGTCAGTCTATCATTTCACTAATCACAAATGTATCATATATGGTGTACATTGAGAAGTTTTTCCTATTTTTTCCCCTCCTGTGGCATTCAGGTTTTTTTTTTTACATTCACCCTTTTGATGCCTCCATCTGTGAGTCCTGGAAAGCCATAGTAGACCTGTTTATCTTCAGAGGCTGACTTATGTGCCGCAAAAGAGCGTCTCTTTCAAGCTCAGTCTTCTTAAGGGCAGAGATTTTTTTTCAGATGACACATGGGTTGTCACCGGTGCCTGATGTTGTCTTTCAGCCTTGTGCTTGACACATATACATGTATAGACAAAGGATAGCAGAATTGCTGTTGATAGGGGCTTTCTCCATCTGTCGTGTAGATTTAGGAATGGTCTGGTGTTATTTAGGAGATGGATGAGGCCACAGTGAGAGGTGAGAAAATTGTCCACTCAAGACATGGAGAAATTTCAGCTTTACTAGTGCCTTACATCCTTCAGTCAAGCAATTTTGTAAGCAGGGATGGATGGTTCCTTGTAACTGATCTTAGTTTTGGTCTTTTTCTTACTTATAGGAAAGGAGAGATGACAGGAACTGAGAGGGACTGGGACTGTAGGATTAAAACCTGAAAATTAACACACAAATTGATAGAATAGTTCTCCCAAATGTGAAAATACATGTGACTTTCTCACTTCAAATTAATTTTTGAAGAATATTCTTTACAATTAATTTGAGCATTATAAAAGCACAATAAAGTGGTTCACATGACTCACGAGAGAAATAGCAATACATTTTATGAATAATTTGTTATTTTGAATCTGATCTTTTTCTTACGGCTCGTGAAATGATTAGCAAATTCTGATTTATGAATGAATTGGATCTCTTCAATGAATACAGTGTTCTCCATATAGGACACATATGTGAAAAGTAGCAATGTCTAATTCACAAATGAATCATTCTTTTGAATTGGATCTTTAGAGTGAATCAGTTGATCCAGTTCACAGAACAAGATTCAAATGATCAAATAATTTTACAAACCTTGTGCACGTGTCATACAGACCTTGTCAGTGATACATTCCTGGTGCTTTTGCATCCTTTTTACAACTGTAGTCACCCTTCACTTTCATTAGCCTATATTGAAAGAAGATGTATGCTCCATGCAAGAAAGAAAGTCATACTGGCTGGAACAGTGTGAGGTTGTGTAAACAATGACAGAATTTTCATTTTTAGGTAATTTGATGTCTGCATTTGAGAATTATGAAAACTACTTGGTGTTTAGTCATGCTAATAAGCATAATTTCAGGTAATAAGCACCAACATGAAATGCCTAATTTCTGACAGGTTACAAGTATAATCACTTTTTCAGATCATTATGAATTTGCATTTGAGAACATCTAATTAGTGTGTTCCCCCTTCATCAGAGTAATGGATGATAAATTCAAGTGAACAAATGATGTAAAAAAAAAAAAAAAAAGGTGAAAACACTGGCTGCATCTGAAAGCTGAGAAACAGAATTAGGAAGGCAACAAGGCATGTCTGGATCCAATGATTGTGTAACATCCTGTTTACTGAGATGCTTTCATTTGATAGACTTTTTAAAGCAGCATAGATGTATCCTTCACTACCTATGATATCCCACTATCCTGTGCGTTTGATTTTGTGACAGTTGAGCTATAAAATGGTGTCTGAAAGTTGCATTTGGAGGTGTGTTTGTGAACAACTTTTTCAACTTCAGATTTCATTTCTAGTGAGAAATTAGTATTGTAATAATTAAAAAATGTGCTTAGTTATCACCAAATCGCTCTTTATTTTGTTGTAGATCATTAGACCATTATGCTGCCTCAGAAGTCTGTCTGAAATCAGTTTCGGGTGGTGGTTTTGAAGTCAGTGCCTGATAGGGCAATGAGACAGTGTGTTTACATGGAGCAATGTAATTGGTTTAAAAGTCCAATCCGAATGAAAATGCTCAAAATAAACACCTCAGTCGGAATAAAAATGCCCAAACCGAATGAAATTGTAATCGTTTGAGAGGGGTGGGATAAACCTTTCTATAAACACGTTAAACTGATTACTTTGCGTCTACGTCATCACATCAAGAGGCCAGGGGTTGTCAGAATGCCATGGCAAAATTAAAATGGAGTAAAACTGAAACAACACATTTATTAAATACACTGAAGGAACTCAGTGTATTATTATTACGGACCTTCATCCACACTCTTCTGCTTTTTGGAGGAGGGAGGGGTAGTATTGAGATGCTCCTTAGAGATGCACAGCCACCAAAAAGGTCAGCTTCCTGCGCCCGTCTTTTCCTCATACCTTCAAGCAGTAATATGCTACAAATTCACATTGTTGCTTGATTAAGAGCAACACTTTACATAAAAATAGCGCGCATTAGAAATAATGGAACTCCATGTTGACAGGAGGCGGCAAACAGGACATGGCTAATGTGCACATGTCACAAAGTCATTCCCAGCTGGCAGCTGTCTTGTTGCCTCGTTGCCCTATCAGGCAATGACTTCATAGGCACGAAAACTGATGCCTCACGAAACTGATTTCGGACAGACTTCTTAGGCAGCATAATGGTTTAATGACATACAACAAAATAGAGCGATCTTTGATAACTAAGCAAATATTTAATTACTACAATACTACTTTCTCCCTAGAAATAACAAAAAGTGCAAAAACGTTAGTAAAAAAACTTACATTTACACAGAAACAGACAGCTAAATGCAATGTTCAAACACCATCTTTATTTTTTTGCTTAAAGGGATTTACTCACCCTCAAGCCATCCTAGGTGTATATGGCTCTCTTCTTTCAGATGAACACGATTAAAGTTATATAAAAAAAATATCCTGACTCTTCCAAGCTTTATAATGGTAATGACGCTCCTGATATTGAAGTCCAAAAACGTGCCTCCATCCATCAAGATATCCATCCGGCTCCAGGGGTTAATAAAGGCCTGGGTTGGCAATGGGTTTTTGTGAGAAAAATATCCATATTTAAATTTTTATAAACTAAAAAATCTAGCTCCCAGCAGACGGACTATGAAAATCGAGTAACGGTGGAAGAGTAACCCCTGACTCGACACATGATGCAATGACGAATGCGGAAGCGCAGAAGATAAAGCAAAACAAAACACCGGCCATGAATTAGAAGTCTAAAATGAGAGAAATGTCAGAGGATTTTGATCTAAGAGAAGAGGAGTTTGAGTTTTTTGGCCAGCCCTATAGCTTATGCTACTCCTACATCCTACGTCATACATCGCGTCATTGGTTACTCTTTTGGCGCAAGTCGACTTGCATGGTCTGGTTGTCTGCCAAAGCTAGTTAGTTTATAAAGTTTTAAATATGGATATTTGTCTTAGAAAAACCCATCGCTTCACTTCAGGAGGCCTTTATTAACCCCCTGGAGCTGGATGTCTTTTATGTTGGATGGATCCACTTTTTTGGACTTCCAAATCAGGAGCGCCATTCACTACCATTATAAAGCTTGGAAGAGTCAGGATATTTTTAAAATATATTTCTGTTTGTGTTCATCTGAAAGAAGTTTGTCATATACACCTAGGATGGCTTGGGTGAGTAAATCATTGGATAATTTTCATTTTTCCCTTAACTTTCACAGAATAGAATGCATGGGATTGTGGGATATCAAGGGCAGCGAAGAATACATTTGTTCTGCCTTTAAAAATCATTCAGATGAAGGTTTCCTACCTTGGAATGCATCCTCTGAAGGCAGCATTTTTCAGATTTCAGATGCAGCCAACAAGTCAGCTGCCTAAGCTTTCGGATGCAACCATTATGAATGAAACTTTCTTGATAACAACAACAATTGCTATATCACGGATTGTACTTTTTTCATTTTAAGTTGAAATAAAAATAAGATTGAAAGTTTAAAATCAAGCTGCCTTGCATTATTGTGTAGGTAGCCTAGAGCCCAACCATTTTTATACAGTAACATCAGTTTTATTGAATAAAGTCAGCTTTTGTTCATTGCTAAACACAGATAACAAACGACATGGTATAATAAAAGAAATGTCCATTTTAAAATAGGTAACACTTTATCATTTTTAGCTACAGTATTAACTTTAATCATTTACATTGCCACACACACAGTATTATACAGTATTTTAAAATGCTTAACTGAACAAATATGTATTTTACAAAACTTTTGAAATGTGTACGAACCTGCAGGTGCAGTTACCGTGATACCTTGACCTATTATACTAAATACATAGCATACTCATGGCACACACGCCAAGGTAATAATTTCACTGGAGACAGTGATATTCAAATCATTCCATAAGAAGTCTGCTTGCTTGTATGCAATGTGTATGAAGCACTCATGGCACAAATTCCAGCTCATGAAATTCATCAGGCAAAGCTTTCTGCACCGCTTAGAAAATGAAATTAGAAATTGTCCCCCACATTTTCAGTCAGTGCATCCAACGTGTCTGGCTATGTGCTTGGCTGGTAATTCAATTAAAGTGTGTTTAAGGTGAGCTCCAGCAGCTGTCAGTCTCACTTTGCTCAGAACACAGTGTGTCAGTGTGTGTTCTCCCTGTGCTACCACCCAAGGGAAAAACAGACAGAGTGAGAGACTGCAAGAGAGAGAGAAAGGCACTGCTTGTATATCTAACTAGAGGCCCACTGCTTCATCCATAGTTCACCTCTCCAGCTGAATTCTCCCTGCTCAATTGAGCTTCAGTCTTTTAGATAAGTCTTATTCAGAAGAGATCTGATGTGGCAGATATTGCAGGGCTAATTGACTGCTATTCTCAGTCTTTACTAATTAGGTTATGTGACAAAATTATATACATATATTTATATACCGATATTTGCTAAGAAAAGGCCCTGAAATTAAGAGAATTCAAAGATGACAGCCTTACAAAAATGTAATTGTTTTTATATTATGTATATTTTCATATTATTATCAATCATTTAGTATATAATTATTATTATTTTTTAAATATTTTTTAATTATTATTATTATTTACAGTTGATTACCTTGTTAAATTGACAACTGTAAATTAAATACATCAACAATCTACCTGTATTTCACCTTCACTGAGATTTCAAAGGAAACTGCTCTGAGTGAAGTGCTTTAGCATAGTAATTCAGAATATGTCATATTAGGCCAGCTTTTCCCTGAATTTTGATTTTGCTGATGAGTATAGACAATAAATTCTCTGAGGTAAATGGTGCCGTGGCTAGAGGAACAAAGTAAACAGTGCTGAGTAGAAACTCTGAGCAGTTACCTTCAAATAAACAAGCATTCTGAAGAAAGCCAACTCTAACGTCCATCTGTTGAGAGGAGTTAGAAGTAGAGAAGGGAAGAGTGGCGCGATGAACGTTACGTTCTCTGGCATTGTCACTGTATGGAACAGAAAGCTGAGGGATTTTGCTGACTGAATGAAAGACTATGGAAATCAGTACTGCTCAAAAAGACCCCAAAAATGTCATAGCTGAGCTGCTACAAAATTTTAGTCTCTTCTTCTTTCCTAACAAGTGCCTGTGGATTGCTTGAAGATATAGGAGATCGCAATATGAACAATATACTAAAACATTTACAACAACTTAATTTGTTGCAATGTTCAAATGCAGAATTACAGTTACAAATAAGCAGAACTATGCATTCAAATGTTGTAATTCTAACATTACATTCTGCAAATTCACTTAAAAAAAAAAAAAAAAAAAAAAAAAAAAAAGGGATGTATAATCTGTTTAATTTATATGGTTTTTCATAGTTGGCCTAATGTACCTTTTCACGGCACATGGGGCCTGAAATGAAAATTAACAGCCAGAAACTATTTGAACAAAATGAATTCTGTAAAATATGTGTAATTCACACAAAATGAAAATAGTCACCTCATGCTATTCACAGTATGTGCAAATAGCACTTTGCTGCTGTTTGCACTCAATGGTCATGAGTGACTGCTAATGCAGAGATGTGGTCCATATGCTGTGCGTTGACTCTTAAAGACCCCAGATCATTTCACCATTAGACTCTCCTTTTAGAGTGTCCTTTCACATTGCCTTTATGGACTGAAATGAAGGGAGTAGATAGTCATTTTTTCAAACAAAGAAGCTGTTTTTTTTTTCAATATGCTTTTGTGCTGTTGCTTTTATTCAAGGTTAATTAGAATGACTTTGTCATAAAGTCTCTCGGACTTTCTGTAACTGCTGAAAGATTGGGTTTAGGTTTTTCAGTTCACGTATGGGAAGGACATGCTCTATCACATCACCCTTCTTTAATAGACGGCCAACTGATAAGTCAACATCATTATTGTGAAATCCTTTATTGAGTATTTTGACAAAAGCAGGAGGCCGCAGAGGTTGGTTTGAATGAGGGAGATTCTTATCTGAGCATATAGTCATTCTTATTCTGAACAGAGCCTATCAGACTTGCACACTTGCTCAACAATACAGCACTTTCCATTAAAACACTTTTAAATCAATCATAAATGTGTATCAAAAACCACAGTGATGATTGCCAGCAAATTCTGGTCAAAGAGCAAACCACACACAAAAGATCACCAGGCTAGTGTGGTGTGGTAAAAAGTAAGAAAGACTAAATGAACACTGTGGAAGGAGAAAGAGGGGAAGGGAATGACAGAGATTAGATCAGGTGTTTTACTGTGCAGGAGAGTCTGCTCTCAGGCTTCATTATGCTAGAAGCTGTAAATCCATTGGGGGAGTTAATTCAATTTGAAGCACCATATAAAAGCATCATTTACTGCAGCCTCACATCCACTGCTGTTGGTCGATAGAGCACTGGTACCTATTTCAGATCTGTAGACACTGGTAAAAACCAAAACTACAGCATACTACATAAAGGAGGATATGTGTACCTTTTCAAACACAATATGTGGCTGTGTGAATAGATTGTTCAACACTGGCTTGCAATGGTGGTATGCCCACATTATCCTGGATAGCATAGCTCTCAATACACTACAAAGACTTGCTGTCTTGGTCACAGAGATGCGCACCAACAATTTGTCCTCTTTTGAACTCTAATATGTCTTTTGAATGCAATGTATGATTAGTTCATTTATGAACTACCTGCACAAACTGATTCACTTGATTGAATCAGACTTTCCAATGCCACAAGAGAGAAAATAGTTTTGGAGAGCATATTCGCTTATTGCCTCCTCTCACTCTGTTGTAAAGCTGTTCTCAATACAGAGATAAAATACCTTTTTTGTTGTTTGTCCATTTTCAACCCAACTTGGGTTGTTTTTAACCCAGCATTTTTAGAGTGTACTAAAAATACTGATACTTTAAATGTAAACCATGAATGCATTGTATGTCATTTTGTATAAAGGCACCTTCTGAAAGCATGTATATGAAAAATGTACTGTAGTTAAGTTAGTAGTGTTGCTACTTTTAGTAAGTTGCTACTAACACTGCTGGGAATATAACATTTTTATTTTTTTGTTTTTCTTTAAAACTCTATAGGATCTCTAGATGCGTGGCACTTGTGTTCCCGCAAGAATATCGGTCACGCTTTAAAATCAAGATCAAAACCTTCTATCTGCTGCCTGGAAGCAGTGTGGAGAGCATGTAGACCCCTGGGAGATATGAGTTTGTGGTGTACAGCATGCTGGTTTGGGTCACCTTGACCCAACTAGCAACAATGTCCCTCAGAGGACAGCAAACCCCCGCTGAGTGTGCAGACTTCAGAATGTGTTTGTCTTATTTCTTCTAAACATGGTCACTGCCTGATGTTCAGCCAAGCTAGATCAGGAGATCACAGGCTTTAAAAGCTCCATCAAATTCACTGCCTCACTGACTCAATCAAAACATCTTTTTTTTTTTTTTCTTCTTTTTTTTGGGTGGGATGTTTGGGGTGTTTGGGGGGCTGAGTCAGGGATGGAGGTAAAATTGGATAAGTCCATAATCGCCTTTGTGAGTTTGTAGACTCTGCTTCTTAGTTGCACCCGATCCAGTGCCCTGACACAAGCTGAGAGGAGGATTATAGGATACTTCCATGAGGAGTGTAGTACTCATTAGGTCAGGGTTTAATGGTGAAGGACAGAGGGTATGTTAGGGTGCAGTGGGCCAATTTACCAACGGAAAAGACTAAAACAGCACAAATATTTCCTTTCTTGTCAAGGCTGGTTTACTCTGGGTTGTGTGCCAAGAAGAATTGAATTGAGAATGCCTCTTAAATTCCTGAATTATATTTGAATTTTAATAGAGCTTGAGATTTGAGCAGATTTGAACCAGGGTCATTAAAACTACTAAAACATTACTTAAAATAAAATAAACATGAACTAAAATAAAATATAAAAAGCTTAAATGTAATTTATTTCTGCTAGTTGCCATTACAATATTTCCTCATTTTTGTTTAGTTAAAGTTGAAGTACTAAAATAACTACAACTAAATAAACTAAAAACTAAAACCTACTAAGACATATATTTATACACTCTGGTCACATTATTAGCTACATCTGTTTGACTGCTCGTTAACACAAATATCTAATTTGCCAATCATATAGCAGCAACTCAATGCATTTAGGCATGTAGAAATGGTGAAGATCAAACTGAGCATCAGAATGGGCATGAAAGGTGATTTAAATGACTTTGAACATGGCATGGTGTCAGATGGGCTGGTCTGAGTATTTCAGAAACTGGTGATCTCTTGGGATTTTCATACACAAACTTCTGTAGGGTTTACAGAGAATAGTCCGAAAAAGAGAAAATATCCAATAAGTGGCAGTTCTGTGGTCAAAAATGCCTTGTTGATGCCAGAGGTCAGAGGAGAATGGCCAGACTGGTTTGAGCTGGTTTGAAACTGGTTTGAAGGCAACAGTTACTCAAATAAGCACTTGTTACAACTGAGGTACGCAGAAGAGAATCTGTGACACACAATTGGTCAAGGCTTGAAGCAGATGGGCTACAGCAACAGAAGACCACACCGGTGCCACTCCTGTCAGCTAAGAACAGGAAACTGAGGCTACAATTCACACAGGCTCACTAAAATTGGACAATAGAAGATTGGAAAAACATTTCGAGTCTTAATTTCTGCTGTGACATTCAGATGGTAGGGTCAGAATTTGGTGTAAACAACATGAAAGCATAGATCCATCAGGCTGCTGGTGGTATTGTAATGGTGTGGGGGATATTTTCTTGGCACACTTTGGACCTAAATGCCACATTCTTCCTGAGTATTGTTGCTGACCATGTCCATCCCTTTATAACCACAGTGTAACCATCTCCTGATGGCTACTTCCAGCAGGTTAACACGCCATGTCACAAAGCTCAAATCATCTCAAACTAGTTTCTTGACAATGACATGAGTTCACTATACTCAAATGGCCTCCACAGTCACATCTCAATCTAATAGAGCACATTTGGGATGTGGTGGAATGGGTGATTCGCATCACGGATACGCAGCCAACAAATCTGCAGCAACTGCGTGATTACAATATGGACCAAAATATTTCCAGCATCTTTTTGAATCTATGCCAAAAATGTAAGGCAGTTATCTATGCCACAAAAATTGTGAATCTATGCCATAAAAAAAATTAAGGCTGGTCCAACCAGGTACTAGCAAGGTGTACCTAATAAAGTGGCTGGTGAGTGTGTGTGTGTGTGTGTATATATATATATATATATATATATATATATATATATATATATATATATAGGTTTATTTATAGATAGACAGACAGACAATTGAGCCAGTATTTTGATTTTTGCCCAATCTAATAGTAGTGATGGGTTGTTAGCTAGTGGAACATCTTAGTTGTCCTGTTTACTTGCAAAGTAACTGAAGAGACTGATGAACCAGCATCCAAATCACAACATATGCTAGTGACCAGTCCTTTTCAGTCTTTCTTGCTCTCTTTTTCAGCGTAAGTACATATTCAGCAGACCTGAGGTGAAGCCAAAGCTAAGTAGACCAACCAGCCATTAGTATCTAAGCTAATGACTCTGGTCCCTCAGTAGACTACTGCCTGCAGTCCTGAAGTTTATATTACTCTCTTTAGAGTGCCAGAGACCTTCATCCATGCTCGGCCTGGAAAGTTTTAAATATGGATGACCTGGTTTCCGCCTTCAGTGACCCTGGAGAGACCCCTGATTCTGTTCTACCAGGGACCTTTCTCCATCTCCCAGTTTGACATCAATACAATGGAAAAATGCAGAGCACTTTATCATTCATGCGAAACACCGTTTATGACCTACACAATCCCTCATTACTCATTTACATGTAAATGATTTCACATTCCCTCACTACCCTCCTTTTTTCATTTTTTTGCCAGGCACCTATCATCTTTTTATTTCTTTTTAAAGACGCTTTATATATTTAAGGCGATAACCAATGTGGGCGGATAATTGAAATCAAATCAAAGGTGCAGTATGATCAGCAAGAGGTACAGTATATACAATGATTTTATATCCTCCTCAGACTTCTCGTGGGTTGCCAGTTTGAAGACATGCAATAGGTGCAAGCTCAATTGACACTGGAAGACGAGGAGACTTACACACTGTAAGATAATTAGTTGATTTATTGATTTATGATGAGCTGATATCGGGTTTTAATATACTTGCGAGATTTTTAGATGGATGCTGAGGCTTTTTAGGTCGGGTAGAGTCTGCGATCTCTGACCCAGTTTGTTCATGGCTGCAATCTGCTGTATTTTCCCAGTTTGTTCTTGCACAGACCGAAACAAAAACAGAAATTCTGACACGGAATGCAAATTTCAAAGTAAAATAACTGGCTGTAGCACTGGTTTTCAGAGAAACGAGTATGTGAACTCAGCACGTTTAATAAATATCTGCAAACATATTATGGTATTTTTATGCTTTAGTACAGTCAAAAACTTACATAGAGCACCTTTAAGATATTATAGTTCATTGATATTTCTTTCAGGTTTATGAATATTTTTATGAGGCTGACTGTGCTGTACTAGATTGAGCTGTCCTAAATATCACATGGATTCCAGATCGTCCTCCCATAATGTTTCATAACAGCATCATTTTTTATTTAATTATTTTTAAGCTTATTTTATTGTAAAGTTTTGTATAAAGTGGAAAATGCAATATGAGAATTCTGCATTATGATGAGAATTAAGTCTCCCCATTAAATCCCCTGAGATGTAGATGATGGACTGATTGCAATTGCTGAAAATACTAATGATGAAACAACAATTGATTCACTGAACGAATCGGCTTCTGTAGCATGACATCTCTGTGGAAGCCTTGGTTGTTCTTTTTTGACTGAGAGAATATTATCTAAAAAGCTTTGGATTGGGAAACAATCTCTGATGATGGATGCTGCAGTAAAAGCAGGGGCAGTTCTCAAAAGTGCTTTTCTAAAACATCACTCAAACTTTCCCCTACATTTACCAATGGACACTCTTCACCCAACTTTGATCAAATGCATCATTTCCAACACTGAACCCTTTAAAGTGCCTCTCTCCGGCATTCTTTCCCTTAACAAAGCAGACAGTGAATTGCTTCTTTCTGAGAGCTGATGGATGCAGTTCTGTCTCTCAAGCTAGTTGAGGTACTGTAGCAGGACACTCAATTAAACCACTTCATACTTATGGCTGCCTGTCTCTGTATTTGAGTTTTTCTTACATGCCACAGTTGCACATAGGCCACAGCTATTCGCTTAATTAGAGGTTTTTATATAAAATGTGAAAATGTGTTGGCTGGTGTCATTAGTGTTTCAATCCCAGTCTGGAGCTGTCAGCACCCTGCATTATTCACACAAGATGTGTTGAGCTTTGGCAATCCTCAGTCTTGGCATGCTGCTAAGCTCTGGTATCCCTCGAGAAGAAAGCCAGAGAGGAAGAAGCCAGCAGCCCAAAAGCACTTCATCATGGGTTTATCAAAGAGGTCAGAATCAATGTATAAAATATACAGAATGAACATTTGATTGGACACTGGATAGCTAATTATGCCAGGTGCACGTTGCACGAATTTAGCCCTGATTTTCACTTGCCAACAGTTTTGTGGTAATTGCCAACAAATGCCTGAAATCAGAGGTAAATCGGTGTTTGTTCACATTACTGACAACTGCATAGTGTGTATTATCAAAGACGTGATCTGAGGGCAGTGCCAATTTGTCGCTGATGTCCGTGAGATGCTAAATATCTGGATCTATCTGTGACTCAACAGTCATGCGTGTGAAATGTGTTTTAACTGGAAGTTACATTGGCGGAAAATCCAATGAGAACTCCTGTCTCACACTTGATCTTACGTTATTTTCTGCATTACTTCTCTTTTATGTTTGGTTGTGAAACATTGTTTGTAGACCATGCAAAGATGTTGGTGATTCTTTCTATAAAGTTGTGTAATGTCAGATCCCCTGTCACCAATCTAATGTACACACATCAGCCACTAAATGGTACCCCAGACATTCATGTAATGTAAGAACAGCAATCCGACGACTTTGGCCCTGCCCCAAATGGCACACTTCATGTGCACTTGCAGTCTTGTGGACTTAAAATGTGCCTCTGTCCCCATTTGTCATTTTAGGTTTCAGACGGAGCTTGTGAGCGCCCCCCTTTGCGGCTCTAAATGTGCACTTTTGGCGAGCCTGCAAGCCCTGAAACATGAATCTCAGGATGGGGTGTCTGCTCCATTTGTCATGATAAGCCTTCTTATGATAAACTCTTTAAGTACTGATTAACATCACACACACTCTCCAGAATAGGGGTTGGCAACCTATTCCAGCATTGCCACACAGAGGTGTAATCTGTAGCATATGAGCAATAGAAAGTGAGAGAGAGGTATATGTTCCTCACACAGCCTGTTTTTATAAGGAGAACTATTAAATAGATAGAAAACTGCACTAGACAACAGAAGCAAGCACCTCCTCTATTATATGACTCTGCAGTTGTATAGCAGTTGTCACAAAGAGTATTTCATTCATATTTTCCTGGCCACGCATGCACAACTTCCTTTCAACAACTGCACTCAAATATGCATGAGCGCTTTGAAATCATTCTGAAGCGCAAAAAATTAAAACATTGATGTATTTCCAAGAAACACCTTTAAAGTTCAATGACAAAAAAATAAAATTTGGTAACAACATTAGTGCTTCTTAAGGTTATTTTAATCTGTTAAAACAGTCTTCAAACAAGAAATAGGGTGAATTTTTTTTTTTTTTTTTTTGGCCTTTTCAAATGTCAGTGCTACATGAGGTGTAATGGCCTGAGTAGCACATAATGAAATAAGCACCTCTGAGTATTGAATACGAGCTTTTGCTTCACTGAATTACAACATGTTCTCTTTAGAGGAACACAGCATTCATTTCTATGGAAGAGGTCCTTGACTACCAAACACTTAACATCCTCTCAGCGTAATTGTATTTATCAAATGAAAAATATACCGATGCATATCAATTCACCACATTTCAATGATACTTCTATGGCTTCAGTAACTTGTATGCACTGTACCAACAAAAAATACAGATATGGCATATAAATTTCAAAGGCAATTGAGCATGCCACCTACCTAAACCTTTCAGCTCGAAGGACAGCTCCTGTATTGAATTTAGAAATTTTTAGACCGGGGTCTTTTTTAGTGGCACAAAATGTTATTGGAAATTAATTTGAATGAAATATGAAGTTCAAAAATGCATCTAATGATTTCAGACTGTCCAAACAGATCAAGATATTTGAGGTAAAAAAAAAAAAAAAGTTTTTAGAGACTTTTTGCCACTGTAATTGTCTCAAAGGCCTCTGGTAGCAAAGAGAAGCAAAGCAGTTGAACTATCTTTAAACACATTAGAGATTCTAAGGGGGAAAGCATGAATATTTTATGTTGTGATCACTTAGCCAAAGGTTTATGCGGTTTTGTTGAATACGTGTGGATGGATTGTCAACGCTGAGTAAATAAATATGAACAAACAGCAAGAAACATAGTCTGGATGCAAAAAATCAATGCGTTTAGGCCAGGAGCCAGAATCAGTCTCCTTCCTCTGTGGCAAACCATATACCCCACAATGATTATTCCTCAGAGACAAGCAATAACACTTCCTGTGCACTCTATAGCATCTGTCTCATAGTCTGGTGCATTGCATCAATGATGTATGAGGAGATGGCATCGAGGGAGGTTTATACTGTAGGCATGAAAGATTCATAAATGTCATTCAAAACAGAATATTAGACAGCCACCACAAAAAGTCTGCACGCCATTTAGAGAGGCACGGTTACAAAGAAAGAAGCCTTTTGTCACCTATGGGCTTGAGCTATTTTCAGTCTTGCTTAATGGACTTGTGAAAGGTTTGAATGTGAGCAACTCAACCTTGGTGGGCTTCCTCTGATTGCATCCACAAGCTCAGGAAAAAAAGGCAATTGGGGTGGACAATTAACCTTTATATCTCAGCTCTGATTGGTTGAATTGTGGTTTGACCTTTAAATGTAAGTTTAAGGGGGGTAGTGAGACAGCTGTTTGCTTTTAATACATCAGTAAACACTCAGAAACCGGGTCTTGCCCCAGTGGTTTTACAAACACATCATCCGTATTAATGACTCATTATGAACTATGTTGATGACATGCAACATGCCCTCTAATGTTTTCCTTGCTATGATCTCAGTGAGAGGCGCACATGTACATCTGTGGTGTCAGCATACAAGACATACTGTTACAACAGTGGTGTTTTCTCAGAGGAATAATTGAAAGGCTAAAAATAAACAAATAATAAAACACAGAAATACAGCATTGAATAGTTTATAATAGGATACACATGGCACCATGTTATCAATTGATATTGGATATTTCATTGGCATGCTTATTTATTTTATTTTTACATTACATTTCAACCATCTTTGCTGTCAACTCACTAAGTTAATCGTTTAAGTAATGAATAATTTAATAACACTGTTGAATGCAATCTTTGCTATCAAATATCTAAAATAACTGTGAAATTTTCATATTGTACATTATAATGTTGTGATGCATAAATTCACTTTCACTAGCATTTAAACATTTTTAGAGTTTCATATATCAGGAACTATATATAATATAATACACCCGTAGATGGCAACAAGTGACTGTCTTTATAAGCGAGTCATTGTTTCATTCACTCAACCGATTTGTTCAAAAACACAAAATCATTCATGACCACCATTACTGTGCATTGCCATAGGAGAACCTTAATTATATAAAGTAGCATTGTCAAAAGTACTGACTTTGGTACCAACCAGTTTAAATCAGTAACTGAAATTTAAAAAATTTGATACTTTGAGCGCTGTTGAGCGGATTTGTAAACATCTCTGATTGGCCATTGTGTTCACGCGATCATCAGATATGTCTGTGATTGGCTACAATGATCAACACACAGGAGCTTTTGAAAGCACGCAGAAGTGTTTGAATTTGAATTTGCACTGGTCCGCGATAGACCCCTGCTTTCAATCATTTCATTCAATGATTTTTGATCATTGAAGCCAATCACAGACATATCCGATGAGCACGTCAACACAATGGCCAATCAGAGGTGTTTACGAATCTGCTCAACAGCACTCAAAGCATCACATTTTTTAAATTTCAGTACCGACTGGGTACCGAAGTCTGTCCTTTTGACAACTCTAGTAGAAAGAAAAAAAGTGCTCTGTGGCTTTGTTTGGAAATATGTATGTGCATGCACAAGAACATCAGAGAAATAGTTGACAGAAGAATGAATTTTGTATGCACATGTGAGAAATATTCTGTAGGCTTTTTTACGCTGTGAAGGTTTCGCAGTGGCTGGTTTTCTGACACTGAGATTCACAGCTGTCTGCCTGCTTATCTCTCCTGTTGAGTTCCTTGCACAGAGTTGCTCTATAATTCATGGATGAAGAGTCAGCGCTAGAGGATCACCATATACAAACCAGGGATCAGATGTTCAAGTCCCTGTTAGTGCTGCACATGCAAATAAATGGATGATGCAACTGTAGCTTTGGATCTGCAACTAATGACAAACAACAACAAACAGTCTGTCCTTAGAGACAAGGCAGAAAAGAGAGAACGAAAGTGGAAGAGAGACAGCCATTCATTTTAGTCATATCCACTAACATATTAATAAACGAGGAGGCCAATATCATAAAATATTGATGCCCTCGTCCTGTTGCTGGAGAGCTGACTTGTTTTTCTGCAGGTTATGCTTTATGTTTTAATATTGAATAAATGTCTATATCAATATTGGATCTAATACTCCTCTCTCTCTTAACAGTGCTGAGCTGTGCTTTTAGGTGCCGTCACCAGCCGAGGAATGGGAATTTCCATCATTCCCCCCTGATCAAATATTTCCTGCAGCACCCCATGACCTTCACAACATTCAGACAGTCATTAGGTGGAATTAACAGTGGCAATTAACCTTTCACAGATCACAGGAAGGGAGAGTCACAAAGTGTGTGTGAGGACTGCGTGATGTCTTCACGTGTCACTGTGAGTATGCAGACATTATGAAGCTATTAAGAACCCATTAGGGAACAAATATTTCTTGAAAGTACAAGAGGTCTGTCCCCGTTCACATACTTCCACATTGTTTTGCAGAAAAAGGCTAGTTGTCACACAGTTTATATATGCTGAAGATCATCTTGAAGCTGGAAATGTTTGACAGCAGACATGTTTGTTTGTTTTTTTAGCTAGGAGGGTTGGGTGTTGGCAAGACAGATCAAACAGTAGCACAGCCTGGCCAAAGACTGAGGAATAAGAAGCAATGTGAGGAGGAGCGAGCTTTGATGAAACAGATTTAGACTAATCTATCGCTCTGCTCAGTCTCGACCTGTTATTCTTGCACCAAATGAGATCTTAATCACCACATCGATTACACCTTATTTGTCAGAGAACAAATAAATGATCCTGCATGCATCAGACAGGATGGTTTTGAGCTAGTGCAAAAAGAATGAAACCAAAAACGGATGATTTCACAGTGTAGCTAGGATATTTGTATTGTTTTGCTTATTTATACATTTATTTAGAAATTTCTTAGGATTTTTCTTGCGATCTTCTGATTTGCGTTATATAAAGTAGGGTGTTATACATCCAAAGTAGCATGTATTTAGTATGCATTTGTTACAATTTAATGCGGTTACTCCAGTGATCATGATTGGATTGTGTTATAATCTGTTTTCTAAGAATATTTTAGCCTTTTTGGAAAAAAAGTTAAAATGTTATGTTGGTAATGGCTCCAATATGCCACCCACACAAAGTTCTCCTTACAGTCAATTTATCCTTTCAATTGGATGCACATGACATGTGGACAAAAAAATATATATATCTTGGCCACAAATTAAGAATTTGTTCACACAAATTGTATTAGTATACTGTAGTAGACTGTTAAGTTAGGAAGTAGAATATGTTGACATGCAAAGTCACTTATAGTCAGAATGGAGCATCAAAATAAAGTGTTAGCATATATAAGCAGACAGTCTTATAATACTCTAATGAGAGTTAGTTGACATGTTGCACAGTTATAGTTAGTAGAATGTCTAAAGTGAACCATCGAAATAAAGTGTTACCAGAATTCTTCTTATGTTTTAGTTAAATCGTGGCCACTAATTCGGAAATTGGTTCACATTACCACTGTTTGCTTTTAAAGACATTACTAAAGTGTCTTAGTTGTCTATGTATTTCAAAGCTGTTGGTTCCATGGGGGGTTAATGTTAAAGCTCTTGTATGTTCAATTAATTTCAGAGCAAGAACCCCCATAAGGAACCATACCGCAAAAGAGAACTTTTGTTTCAATAAACTCAAAGAACTTACCAAAGTGGTTGTAACGATGTTCGTAAATGTGGGAGAAGGAGGCGGGAACCGGCGAACATTCAACGTAACTTTAATGTAAAATAAACAAAGAACAAAACGAAAGTAATGCCGGCAGACCCTCGCGGACGTCTGCCGGCCACACAAACATAATAAAACATAACGTAAAGTCCAGGCCTGGTCCTCTCTCGTCCTTCACGGTCTTCGCTCCTCCTTTTATGCCTCCGGAGCTCCTCCGTGAGAGACTCGAGCCGTTCCCTCACGGCTCTCGCCCGCCCTGCTCGTCACATACCCCCATCGCCCCCGCAGGCCGGGGGGTACTCCCGAGACTGCGCTCTACTCCCCCCCGGGGCCTGTCTCGGCGGCCGCAGCACCTGGGGGTAAGGACAGACGAGACGAGAGAAAGGAGACGGAAGCAAGGGGAGCGACAGGACGAGAGAGGGGAGAGAGGAAAAAAGAGAAAAAAAAATTCTTGGTCCGGTTCCCCGACACACTGCCGTTCGGTCCTCAGCCAGCCGGGAGGCTCTTCCTCGCGGTGCCATGCGGTGGCACTGGACGCTCGGTGGACGGCCCGATCCTCGACCGCCTCCTGGCGGCCGGCGATGGCTCCTCCGGACTGAGGGCAGCCGGCAGCGAGTCCCCCGTTCCCTGCTCCTCCCCTTTATGGCGGACGGCAGCAGGCTCCGGCCCACGGCAAACGGCGGCGACTCCTCCGCTCCCTCTTGGACGGCAGCCACCCCACCTCGTCCCAGGGGCACAGCCTCGAGCTCTCCGTCCCACCTGTCACTAGGCTCCAGCACACCGCTCGGGCAGCCTCTCGCGGTCTACACACACTCCCGCGCTGCCCGAACTCCGCAGCACCGCGATCCCCCTCAGCAGCGAGGGCTCTTCGACAGCATGTCCCTCCTTCCTCCCGGTTTCGGCACCAATGTAACGATGTTCGTAAATGTGGGAAGAAGGAGGCGGGAACCGGCGAACATTCAACGTAACTTTAATGTAAAATAAACAAAGAACAAAACGAAAGTAATGCCGGCAGACCCTCGCAGACGTCTGCCGGCCACACAAACATAAAAAAACATAACGTAAAGTCCAGGCCTGGTCCTCTCTCATCCTTCACGGTCGTCGCTCCTCCTTTTATGCCTCCGGAGCTCCTCCGTGAGAGACTCGAGGCCGGCGCGCCTCGCAGGTGATGCTCATTATCACTCGCGCCACCGGCCTCGCGCCGTTCCCTCACGGCTCTCGCCCGCCCTGCTCGTCACAGTGGTCCTGTCTGAACTAAAATAAGGGAATGAATTATTACAACATGGCCACATATTAATTAAACGAAGAAACGCGCTGACGTGTTAGTAACCCCCCGGTAGTTCATCATTAGCGAAAAAAAAAAAATTTGTGTGTGTAAAAAAAAAAAAAAAAAAGATTATTTGTATATAGAATGTTGTGCACACAATTTAGTAAATTGAGGGAACGACTTAGTAAAGTGTGCGCACAATTTACTTTTTTATTTCCATGTCATGTTTGGGGCTCCGTAGCAAAATGACTTAAATAACAGTGAACGCATCATTAGCCAACCATGGTTGCAAGTTCCGTCTCTGAACTCTGTTCTGTTGGGAACAAATGGAATGATGGAAATCCACCCCTGAATGATTCATTGACTAAGCGAGTCTGGCTCAAACCGCTAACTTGAGGGTCTTTTAATAAATCTTTTTGACTGATTCATTTAAACGAACTGGTTCATAAGAGTCATTTTGCTGTATTCGCTGTTGCGTGAAGGAGCAGGCACGCACTCAGATGATATTTGATGAATCTCTATATGGATGTCGTACATAAATTTTTCCAGACTACATTTTGATCATTCTTTTAAATGTTGGATGTAGTGCTCTTGAACAGATCGTTTGTTGCTATTCTATGGAAGCCTGTTACCACCTCACAATAAAAGAAATAGAAGGTACTTTAGAAATAAAGTAACATTGTGAGTCAAAATTATCACAAAATTATAAGAAATAACTTTGCAAATAACCTTTTATTTATTTATTTTATTTACTCTGAGGAAGAAATTGGTTCCAAAAGATTTGCTATCTAGAGTTGTTGAATGAGTCACTAATATAATTTCATGAGGGGGAAAAATCACTGACTGAAACTTCATATCTGAGCCAGTGTGCGAGAAAAACACACCTTATGTTTGCGTAAGGATTATCCAGTGTCAGCAGCACTTGGGTGAAGGTGGAACAGATTGCTTAATGTACAGATGTTTCATGTGCTGTCATGGGGATCAGTCATTTGCTGAATTCTTTGTTTCTCCCTACCTCATCCGGTTATCCCACGAAGCCCTTATCATTGAGTCTTTCTGCTGTGTCTCACCTTTGTGCCTCTGGCCTCTTACTGCTGCTCAGGAACAGAGGATCCGGGCCAATCCAAGGGCTACGGCTGCTCACTGCCTTTGAAGTCAGGAGCTTTGGCAGTAGATCAGCTGGTTTATGAGAAAAGGTGCCTTTGAAATGCAGAGGCATGGAGGACGATGTACTGCCTCTGACTCACGTTTACCATCTTTAGAGTAAAAAAAAAAAGGATGGAAGTGTGAAATGTGAGGCGTTAATAATGTAACTGCTTTAAATATATCCGTCATCAATTTATATTCAAGGGCAGGGGCCCCTTTGGGAGGCAGAGGGAGGCTGGAGGACTCTCTAGAGAGCGACTTAGTGTAAGTGCATGATGGGATGGGTCAGCGAGGCACTGCTCAAGACGTTACATTAAAGCAATGTTCTTTCTCTCTTTCCAGCGTTCTGTGTTATACAGCAAAAGCCACACACGCATTTAGTTCTCATGTCTGACTTGCTGCTGCTTGAGGAAGAGGTTTATTTCAACTGCAGTCTCTGTCCCCCACTGATTTACTCTGCAGTGAAACAAGGGAAAGCTTTAAGTGAGACGGATAAAGGCAAGAAATTGTTCTGAAAAGTGGGTTTAATTTTGTTTTGAAATTACTGTAGCAGCGGTACATATTTCCTCGGCTTGTTCTTTGAATTGGGCACCTGATCCAGTTTGAGAAAAAGAATTTTAGTCTATTTTTTTGTGAGATATTAAACATTACATCAGACAATTAATGTGTTTAGGTGTTAATAAGATGCATTGTTCTATCTAAAGGATGAACAATGCATCTTAGGCTAAATTAATACATGGCGGGATATAATTGTGCCTTCAAAAAGGCAACAGAGTGTACAGTTTTATAATCTAGACATTACAAGACTTGACAATAAAATTTCAGTTATCAAGAGTTTACTATATAAAAATCATGGGTAACAATGTTGACATTTCAATTACATTTGGATTAATTAAAAACAAAACGGATGAAGTAATAAAAAAGAGCAAACTTGTCTTTGATGAGTTCATGAAAGGATAATAATTTGCTTTTTCATTAACCTGGGGTCAATTTTGTGGTAATACATTATGTTAAGAAAACTAAAATTGGTGCTACGGTAGCTTTTATTTCCACTTTTCCTTCATCAGTTCATGTATATTTGCTAAATACATCCTCAAAAAAAGAGAAAAGATTAAAAATTAAATTACTAAATTTTTGTACATACGTTCAAAGAAATGTCAATATTAGCATATAGTGGAAGTTACCATTAACTAATATATTATTTTGTTTATATTAACAATTCACAGTTATTTTTACACATACTGTATATACATGAGGCATACCAATAACACCTGTTTTGTAGAATGACTCCTGTCAGGTTTGGAACAACATGAGGGTAAAGTAAATGTTGACAGAATCTGTATTTTTGCATCACTTTAAAGCTGAAGTGTGTAATTTCTGGGCCCCTAGTGACACCTGGGGCTTGATGGTAGTTGAACAAACTCAGGGTTATGGGATTAGTTTTGAGTTGACAAAAACAAACCAATCCAATTGGGCTTCATTGATACCATGACACTGATCATCAACTTAGTTTGTCAACTCAGGCGTTCATGAAGCACGTGTACATGAAAGTGTGACATCAGTATCGAACAGGCAATCACATGCCTTAAAACATTCACTTATTGCGAGAGAGTGAGAGCGAATCCAAATCTAATTTATATTACATATATAATTATATCAATTTAAACAAAATGCTTAATAATAACTGTTAAACTAAAATTGTTCTTGTAATAGATTAGGATTAGATTAGGCCCCAATGGAGTTGGAAAAGTAGTAATTGTTTTTAAAACAAGCCTCCAAAACCTCCTTCCACTTCCGCACCAAACTCAGTGTCTGGATACTCAAACATAATGTTTTAATAATGGCACTGGACCATTATTACTACACTTTTTGAGGGACTCCGCCTAAAATAAGAAACAATCTTTCCAGATAATTTCTCATAAAGTCCTTGCAGTTATTCACATACTGTAATAGAAGGCTAGAGCAGGAGAAAATAAGTAAGTGACAGAGATTGCCAGCACAGAGGTCATTTTCCCAGCGATTAATTGCAACTACTGAGCAATAATCGTTACTTAACAGTTTTTCATCCTTAAAGGTGCTATAGAGGATGTTTTGTTTTATACATTTTTGCAATATTACTTGAAACTGTCTTTACTAACTGATAAAAGACTATTTATAAGGTGCACTGAAAGGAATGATATCAATATACATCATCTGCGCACGAGGTAGGGCCTTAAAAACATCAGCCAATCGTTTGTGTGATCATCGCGTAAACGATTGGCCCTCTGGCTTGTCAATCACTGCCATGACGTTCCTTGTGAGAGACGTGCGCGCTCCAGTAACTTTCCACAGGCGCCGCATGCAATGTTTTTGTCAGGAGTAACAGCTGCAGATTATGAGTTACCTGCGGTGAGTCCGACATAATGAATCCACTAACACGACACAGCGAATGCCGGTGGTAAACACTCGTTTTCCAATACACGTGCACAAGTTTTGGGAGGCGTTCCCTCGAAATGAGCTGTGAAGGAGGGGGGTTGTTCTTACGCATGCGCTCATTTCAAAAACTCACTAACAGTCTTTGGTTTCTCAGTCGTCGAAAACATCCTCTATAACACCTTTAAAGTATCAGTGTCCAGTGCCGGCAGGAAATCACAATGAGAGTTTGTTGGAAGAAAACAATTTAATCTTCCTTTAAAAAGCAATTAATGATGTTTTCATCAAATGCCTAAAGGTCAAACATTGATAGAATTTCCCTGTTATCGTTTAGTAGCAATGAGAAAGATATCCCACCAGACTGCTTTCAGTTTCTGTGAATGTTTGCACACCTGTATGGTTTCATATGACCTTCATATATAAATCATTTTTAAGAGAAAATGGTGAAACTTAAACCATTGTGAGGTTGTGCAGAGTTCATGGCTTTTTACAGAGAAGAATGATCTTTGATATTAGCTTCCAAAGACAGACATATAATCAGGGATTTTCTGCCTGCATGGTCATGCTATTTTCTTTTCCTTTTGTCTATCTGTTAAATAATCCCATACATCCATACATCCATATATATATATATATATATATATATATATATATATATATATATATATATATATATATATATATATATATATATATATATATACCTGTCAAACTTGTTTTTTTTTTGTTTTTTTTTTAAATAAATCCAAGGTAACTGAAAGAAAGAATTTTTATAAGGAAGCCTTAAAGGCATTAAGGATTATGTGATTATTCCCATCATCTGTTTGAGTAGGGCTGAAGGATATCTTATTTCTAATTTAGCTTAAAAAGACTTTGAGGCACAGACATCAGACTGTTATAGTCTCAAATATTCATGATACCCAAATATCAGTCTAAGAATGCTCTTAGTATAACCAAAATTTAAATACAATGAATTTTGGACTTTACCAATTAAGTATTTATGTATTCCCGAATCATAACAGACTTGCTCAGAATCTGCACCCACAGAAATCCCCAGAAAACTCATTCATATTCATATTCAAATACCCACCATTTGCATAATTTGTAACAAATGCTTGGCTAAAATGCAGTAAATTTGCTTTCAGCTAACAATAAGAGTACTTTCAGCTCTGTTTAACACATTGTACTATATTTAAATCCATTATCTATCTGTTTTCATAGATTTTCCCCAACAATCAGCAGAGAAAATGTTTAAAATACACACACAACAAGACATTTCCTATATTGAGAGCTGTCAGTTGCAGTTTAAATTATGTGGAAGGAGGAATACAATTGGAGGATGAGAGAAAGCTAAGACATGGTGATTTGCTGTAGTCTTTGAATGAATGTAAACTGATAAGAGGCTCAATAGGAGGTGTTTGTGAAGAAATAATGTCACAAACTTCAATAAAAAAAGACTATATTCATATATTAACTGATTTGTGTTATTTATGTAGTCAAATAATTAGGCTATATCTTGATGTTTTGTGATTGGAAACTTTACTTACAGAATGCTTCAATCAACTCTTATGGTTCTACATAGAACCATTTGACAAAGGTGCTGTATAGTTCCTTTAAAGATAGCTGCTATAGCACTTAAAATGGTTCCCCTGTAATTACAAGCCAGTGAACCACCTTTAGTGTTATTTTTGTTACTGCCATTCCCATTCAGTGAGTCACATTCAACGTTACTTCAGATTGACGTCATGGGGTCTCGCCTGGGAGCCCAATCACCTCCAAGTGGTAACAAAACGAGCCAATGAACATTGGCCAGTGAGATTTGCATGCCGATTCATACAAATAGGACTGACATTACTCACTTCATTCATATTTTGCTTCGGAGCCAAGCGGTTGTAAAAGCGGTCGCTTTTTTCCATTCACCTTCAAACTAAGAGTAAATTTCTGAAAACAGAAAGACCAAACAGCAATTTTAATTGCTAAATACGAGTTTATCTTGAAAAAAAGCTATTTTAATTGCTAAATATGAGTTTATCTTGAAAACAGCCATTTTAATTGCTTTTTTTGCCTGCAGCTCATTGAGGGATCTCTCTGCTGGTGTGACGGTGTATCCAGCTGTGTTGCGCAACCCAGCTTGCTGTGCACAGAGAGTGCAGTGCTTCACCCCTTGGCGTTTAGAGCAGTTTCCCTAAAAGAGCAAGCATGGGCGATCGACATCTTTTTCAAGATGTCTTTTTGCTCATGTGTTTCTGGATGCAATTGTTTCCTAACTCCATCTGACAGCCACGATTACTGTCTCACATGCCTGGGCAGACAGCATGCTGAGAAAGCGTTTGTGGATTGTGCGAGAGCATGTCCATGTTGCGACTCTCTCTGCTGCTACCAGAAAAATATACGTTTCCCCAGTGAGCCTTCTCGCACAGACACTGTGCAAGGTCAGGGAGGACGAGGAGCAGGTCTTGCTAGTTGCGCCAAACTGGCCCAACCAGACCTGGTTCCCAGAACTAATGCTCCTCGTGACAGCACCTCCCTGGCGGAATCCCCTGAGGAAGGACCTGCTTTCACAGGGACGGTGCACCATATGGCACCCGCGTCCAGCCCTCTGGAACCTCCACGCGTGGTCTCTGGACGGGACACGGAGGACTTAAGTGATCTACTGCCAGGGGTAGTTGACACTATCATTTCAGCTAGAGCCCCCTCTACGAGGCGCACTTATGCTTTGAAGTGGAGTCTGTTCGCTGAGTAGTGTTCTTTCCAATCGGAAGACCTCCAGAAATGCCCGATCAGCTCTGTGCTTTCCTTCCTTTAAGAGTGCTTGGAGCGGAGGCTGTCCCCCTCCACCTTGAAGGTGTATGTCGCCGCCATTCCAGCACATCATGATGCTGTCGATGGCAGGTCATTGGGAAACCACAACCTGGTCACCAGGCTTCTGAGAGGCGCCAGGAGGTTAAATCCTCCCAGGCCACATTTTATTCCCTCCTGGGACCTCTCTGTCATCCTTTTGGGTCTACAGAGAGCTCAAATCAGCTCTTTGTCTGCTGTGGAGGTCAGCAGAAGGGAAATCTCCAAACAAAGGTTGGCCCACTGGATAGTTGATGCCATCAAACCGTGTTCCCTCGGAGTGAGGGCTCATTCCACTCGGGGTGTTGCCTTCTCCTGGGCGTTACTTTAGTAACTTAGATGTTTGTATGTGTTTCCTCCTGGTGACTACAATGTTTTTATGAACACTGCAATTGTATTTTTGATTTTTTTTTAAAGTTGGTGTGTTGAATTATTGAACAGTAATAAATTAAGGTTAATAATTATAATGAAACAGTAATAAACAATACATAAATAAGAAATGCAATATAATATAATAAGTAATATAATAAATATAATAAATAAGTAATAAATAAAAATGATTCAAAACAGTTCAGTTTCTAATCATAAATATTTTGTATTTATTTTATCTGTAATTTCTACTTTTTTGTTAGTTTGTTTTCACATTAGAGTTTGATAAAATGTTTCAATGTTTCTTTTTTTTTTTTAATGTTGTATTTTTTACAGTCAGTACCACGGACTTCAATCGTGGCGGCACCAGAGATGACAGTGACGATGCTTTTAGCACGGCCGGATGAATGAACACAGTTATTCATCACCATTATTATTTCTTTGAAATCCAATATTTAAGTGTACCTTCATGAGTGAGGAACAAATGGGCCTCCTTATTCCAGAGACCATTTGCATAAAAGGAGCTCTTTTCACTGATCCGCTAAGGTAGCTGGATTGAAGTCTTGAGCGTCAATTTATAGCCACTCATAAATGAATCCAGCAATCATTCCTCAAGCCTGCAAGATCAATCGTTCTTTCCCAAAGACATAAACTAAATGAAATGATTGCTTAGTGGAATAGCTCTTAATTGGCAAGTCCCACGTCACACTAACGCCAAGTCTTTGTTTATTTTTGTTGTATTGCTTCGAGAATAAAGATCTCTTTGAAAACAAAAGCATCTCAATGTCATCAAGACTAAATGTCTTCCCATTGCAATAAACATGCACAGCCCTGCTTTGCAACTCATTTCATCTGGATGTTTACCAGTGATGTGATGTGATCCTGTTAATGCACACTCAACCAGGCTATTCCACTCACAAAAAGCACTCTGTCAATATGAGGATGGCTATGAGAAGACTGATGGCCTTCACATTTGCCAAGCGCACCATTAAGGAAATGTTTAGACCCATAAACAAAATGACATAACGGGTGGCTATAGCCCTTAACAATGCCATAAGGGGAAGGTTATGGCATTTGCCTGCACTCAAAAGCAGAGTTTTAAACCCACAGCCTGTAAATCTGCTGGTGTCACAGGAGATTGTGACTTTCATCAGTTCCTGTCACCCTGAACCGCGGGACGTGACGTCACTTTTAGTGTGGCTGTGTGATTTATGAGGACAAGAGAGCGCAACCAATGGCCTGTCTCGACATTAGTCATGTCAAAGTTACCAAAATACAATTCAGTCAGAGTTAGTCTCAGACGGTACGCCTACAGACTGTTCACTAACCATCTGATGCATACCGCACACTAAACTGGCAGGCACTTTCTTTATCTGGCAAGCTCTAATCTGGCTGGTTTTATTCAACTTTATCAGTTCTCTTGGAAACAATGTTGTGTTTAAAAGTGATCAGGGGTGTGTTTCCCACACAACGTTGTAACCCGCTGATTAACTACCATAGTACGATGCATCATTGGAGAAACTAACCAACCAGTCATGACTGTTTCCCGAAACTGTAGTAACATGGTTGCACCTCTGTCGTTTGAACCAAATTGGTTCAACAATATAGGACTGTCACTATGACATCACGCGCAGGTGGAGGAGTAATAACTTCTGCTAATTAATCTTTTCCAAGATGCTGCTGTAACGAACATGGCACCTAATGACTACTTCACTGTTTTTGTCCCATCTCATTTTGCTTTATTTGATGTTTGATTCATCGCAAGTTCGCTCGTGCATTTTACGCACATGCACACTCTTCAAAAATGGTGCTGATTGTTGACACGCTAAAATAAATAGATTAAAATGTATATTTAAATGGAATCAAAGAGAATGTACTGAATGTTAGGTTGCTTCTAAGCTGTGTTTTATATATATACTACATAAGAGTATGTATTACTTTTGAATGTACAGAATTTCTGACTATATTAATTTCCACTTTTTTTCTTTCCCACCACATTTTCTCTATAGCAGTTTGTGGAAACTGCCATGCCATTTTAAACATCATGCAAAACAACCCTATTTTTAACAAGTATTTTTGTTCAATTTTACAAAGACAACATTGAAAAATCTTCGAAACAAGATCAATTTACGTGAGAAGCAAATCCGTATTTTTCTTCTTCTTCTTCTTTTTTGATTTAAAAACAAGGGGAAAATTGGCAGAAAAAAAATGCATTTACATTCAAGTCATTTAATGAAAACAGGTTTTAATATCTAATGCTGTATCAAGTACTGTATATCTTATTTTAAGGGTTTTTTTTCCCAATATTTTTGCTGGAAAACAAGTAAAAAAAAAAAAAAAAAAAAAAAAAAAAAAAGACAATAAGTTGTTCCTTTAGCAAAAAGGCAATTGGGTCTTTTAACTGACATGTGAGACTTCCATTCCTATCCACCATATTGAGCCATGTTTCTGACCTCACTTTGTAAAAAGACTTTGCATACCAATGGTGATTTGGTACAAATACTCAGTTTTTAGTTTTTTTAGTTTAGACTGATCTTGTAACATCTAATTTAATGAAAAATAAAGCCAGCCACTAATTAAGAAAAAAAATCTTAAGTACAATGCTTAAGGTATTATACAGATTAATTTTAAAAGGGCAGCAAATATGCTGAGGCAATGACCAGGAGATCCTGTGTTGATTCATTCCCACAGTATGCAATATGGGGAGAAGTATATTGGAAAGGTTTGACTTGTCTTACTTCAACAATAGATTCAGACGCCAGACGGGGAATCAATAATGAAGTTCTCAATTACAGGAACAGTGAGAGCCCCAAATGAACGCTCTAACGAGTTACTTAAGCCTTGCACGGGTCAGAAAGTGAGAGAAAGGGAGATGTGAAAGATGGTGTGAAGAAAGAGAGAGAGAAACTCTTCTCATCATAAATAGATCAGCATGCTACTTGAAACTGGAGGTTTGTTAGTTGAGATCATCACTATTCATCAAACCGTCAAGGTTCAATGCTGGTGCCATATCAAGGTCAATTTTGCTCGTATTGCTTGCTTGAATGTGTATATGTGTTGGGGGATGAGGTATATAATAAGATATAGCAAATACTAATGTAAAGAGTGAAAATAGTTTAAGAAAGAAAGAAAGAGAAAGAAAGAATGAAAAATAAGTATCCATCAAGATGTTATGCTTTTCACATCGAAGTATATTGATTGCTACAAGCTCGAATGCACATATTTTTTTCAAATAATAGAGGAGCCATCACATAGACCATGTCTAAATGGAGAAAGACTCACTAGGTAATAGATTGCTTGCCATTTACTCACATGGTGAAATGACAGTCTTATTGACAACACAGACGTGCTCAAAACAAAAATCAGGAACAGACAAATAAAACCAGTGTCTGGACAACAACCAATATTATTTTTTATGTTTTCTTTGTAATCGATAAAGACTACTTTGCGAACCCCTGTTGTTAGTCATTTCAGTTACTTTATTTATTGTCTTTTTAACAAGTCAGAAAAGAAAACAAGAACAAATTTGGTAATGAACAGCACTTTTGGTTCCAAATCTCTGCAGTGCATTAAACATTTTCTTGGTACATGATGTTCAATTGTGGATGTGTTCACAACCCCAAGATCACACATGAAGTAGGCTATATATCTATATCTGTCAGTATCCATAACTATACATGCAGTAAAATCTGAAATTATGCAAAATGACCCATTGTTTACATGACATGCAAATCTATCAGTAAATACTATTGAAAGGTCAATTTCCTCTCATATTTATGCTCTTTTCCAAAACCTAATGAGCAGCCTTGGAGTCTGTATCCTTGTCTATGTCTACGTCAATATCCTTTTTAGCATTTGTGTTACTATAAATGATTTTAAAATTGTATTTTATTTTTTCTTTATTGAAAAAGTCTTGTATGCTCACCAAAGGCTGCATTTATTTGATCAGTAAATACAATACTGTGAAATATTATTACAATTTAAAATAATATATTATATTACATTATATAAAGTACAGTCCAAAAGTTTGGAACCACTAAGATTTTTAATGTTTTTAAAAGAAGTTTCTTCTGCTCACCAAGGCTACATTTATTTAATTAAAAATACAGTAAAAAACAGTAATATTGTGAAATATTATTACAATTTAAAATAACTGTGTACTATTTAAATATATTTGACAAAGTAATTTATTCCTGTGATGCAAAGCTGAATTTTCAGCATCGTTACTCCAGTCTTCAGTGTCACATGATCCTTCAGAAATCATTCTAATATGCTGATCTGCTGCTCAAGAAACATTTAATGTGTACAATTGTACAAAATATTTGTGTACAATATTTTTTTTCAGGATTATTTGATGAATAGAAAGTTCAAAAGAACAGTGTTTATCTGAAATCTAATCTTTTGTAACATTATAAATGTCTTTACTGCCACTTTTGATTGATTTAATGCATCCTTGCTGAATAAAAGTATTCATTTCTTTAATTTCTTTTCAAAAAAATAAAAATAAAAATTCTTACTGACCCCAAACTTTTGAACGGTAGTGTATAATGCTACAGAAGCTTTGTATTTCAGATAAATGCTGTTCTTTTGAACTTTCTATTCATCAAGGAATCCTGAAAAACACAACTGTTTTCAACATTGAAAATAATCATAAATGTTTCTTGAGCAGCAGATCAGCATATTAGAATGATTTCTGAAGGATCATGTGACACTGAAGACTGGAGTAACGATGCTGAAAATTCAGCTTTGCATCACAGGAATAAATTACTTTGTCAAATATATTTAAATAGTACACAGTTATTTTAAATTGTAATAATATTTCACAATATTACTGTTTTTTACTGTATTTTTAATTAAATAAATGTAGCCTTGGTGAGCAGAAGAAACTTCTTTTAAAAACATTAAAAATCTTAGTGGTTCCAAACTTTTGGACTGTACTGTATGTTAAAATATGCTTTATTCATGTAATAACAAAGCTGAATTTTCAGCATCATTACTCCAGTCTTCAGTGTCACATGATCCTTCAGAAATCTTTCTAATACGCTGATTTGGTTCTCAACAAACATTTATTATTATCAGTGTTAATAACATTTGGGTTAAGGAGTAAGAGAAGGTCAACAATTTTAGATGTAATTACAAAAATTAATTACATATATAATTGTAGGTATTTTTAAAATATAAGCACAATGTAGAAACATGTATTTACACAAGTGCATTGCATCATATGTTTAATTTAAATGTAAGAACATTAAGGACACCTAATATAAAGTGGGACCTATATATTAATTAAGGGTTACACATTATTTTAAGGTGTCTGTGTTACACTGTAATTATATATTTAAGTACTGAGTAATATTAAGTAACTACATGTACTTACTATAGGGTTAGGATTAGGGTTTGGTTTGGTTTGATTTAGGGTTAGTTGCATATAATTATGCATAATTTATAGTTATTACTATAGTAACTACATGTAACATATGTAACATTGACACTGTAAAATAAAGTGTTACCAAAGTAAGTAACTAAAACAGTAAAACTATTTTATTTGTACATTTGAATTATTTATTGTTTATTTATTATAATTATGATGATATTTGTAATTACATTTTTCTCCTGCTTCATCCACCATTATGGATGGCTTTGTCCACTGAGCTTTTTGCAATGCATTTTGGGATTGCCCTGCCTTGGAATTTGGCCAAAAGAAGGTGTATGTGCCTCAGGAGAAAGTCTTTGATGCCTTAAAATGCATTTTTTTTCTTTCTTTTTTTGCACACTAAATTTTGGAACAGAGTCTTGGAGTTTAAACATGGATGGCCATTAAGGGATAAGGCAGCTCATCATTTCCTTTTTTTATGGAAGCACACTTATTTGTTTCCTTATATAAAAAAAAAAAAACTGTCAGAGGGGGTGAGAGACTCTGACAGCTTCAGCTGGCTTGTCAGTGTGTCAGGTGAGAGAGGGTCAGCATGGTTACGCACCCATCAGACTGTCAGCTTTACAGTTGGTTCAGGCTGCCAGAAAGATGAGGCCACTGCAGGTCTGATTTCATCATTTTACACTGACAATATAAATTGTTCAGCTTCCCAAACATCACATTAAGACTGATACCAGATGCTCAGCTAGTACAGCATACTATTCATTAATGCAGTCGCTTTTTACTTCAAGCAATGTACTGCACATTTAACATATGCTTTTTTTTTTTCAGTGTATTTGTTTAATGGGATTTGAACTCACCTTGTATTGCTTGCAAGAAACATGGTGACTGCCAGAACAAGAATGAGTTTAAGTTTACTTGACAAACCTAATTTAACCCAGTATACATAATCAAAACTAAACTGTATAATGTATGTTTTCATTTATATGTTTGTGATCAGACTCAATTTTTGTGGGTGTTTTTGTGCCATTGTCTGATTTGCATAATTCCTTAGGGAATTGGGTGCTAAAACAATAAAGACAGAATGTGCAAATAATGATGGTAACGGCAGATGCTATTTATTCTTAGTGAATTTCCTCTTTATGTGTTCCTTATGCCGTTCATTATTTTTGATTACCATACTAAGTATTTCCTTTAACAACAAACATAAATGATATTATCAGGAGTGGGCCATTGAAAATGATCAGCCTAACTTCAGTAGGATTTGTAAAATACAATTTTGTACACTATACCATTCAGTATGTTAGGGTCAATATATATATATTGACTAACCCGATCTCACGGCAATACGTATGTATTTTACAAGGTGGCTAAATCGTACATATTTTACAAGTTGCCAAATTCGTATGAATTTGCACAAATGACCTACCCCTAACCTCATCCCTAAACCTACCCATCACTGGGGTTTATACAAATTGTATGAATTCATAAGAGTGATGTCATACCTTGTAAAATACGTATTAATTGGTTGTGAGATAGCATTGGTATTGACGTATTAAATTGATCAAAAGTGCAGTAGATTTCTGTTTCAAACAAATGCTTTTCTTTTTAAACTTTCTATTCATTAAAGAATCCTGAAAAATCCCACTTTCCAAGAAATTAGTAAGCAGCACAAATGTAATAATATTTTAAAATATTACTGCTTTACTGTATTTCTGATCACATCAATGCAGCTGTAACGAAGGGGGACTGAGGCAGAGATCCAAATGCAGCATTTTATTAAAGTAAGCGTGGTCATACAGGCAGGGTCAATCAGGAGCAAACAGGTACAGCAGAGGGTTAGGCAGAATCGTAGTCAGGGCACAGGCAGTAGATCGAGGCAGGCGGATATCATTCACAGAACAGTATAACAGCAAGGGTCAGGACAGGCAGCAACGGGTCAATACACAGGAACAGGCAAGATCAAACACAGGCAGACAGGATACAAGGTACGCTCGGAATTGTCACTAGGAATCAAGACTTCGCGGTGAGGTGGTGTGTGTATGAGTCCTTTATAGTCCTGTTAATGTACTGCAGCTGGGTGTGGTGATTGGTGATAGTGATTGGTGGAGTGAGTGCAGGTGATAGGCAGGGAGGATTATGGGTAATGTAGTCCGGGAACTGACAGGAACAGACGGTGATCATAACATAACGCCCCCTCCCGGAAGGCGCGTCCTCGCGGTGTAAAAGGAACAGCTAGGGAGGGGGGGTGGGTGCATTGGGGACCTGCATGCAGACAGGAACAGGGCCCCCAATGCAGGTCCAGGAACGCGGGCAGCCACGGAGGGTCAGGTGCCACGGGCAGCCACGGAGGGTCAGGTGCCACGGGCAGCCACGGAGGGTCAGGAGCCACGGGCAGCCACGGAGGGTCAGGCGGCTCGGGCAGCCACGGCGGGTCAGGCGGCTCGGGCAGCCACGGCGGGTCAGGCGGCTCGGGCAGCCACGGCGGGTCAGGCGGCTCGGGCAGCCACGGCGGGTCAGGCGGCTCGGGCAGCCACGGCGGGTCAGGCGGCTCGGGCAGCCACGGCGGGTCAGGCGGCTCGGGCAGCCACGGCGGGTCAGGCGGCTCGGGCAGCCACGGCGGGTCAGGCGGCTCGGGCAGCCACGGCGGGTCAGGCGGCTCGGGCAGCCACGGCGGGTCAGGCGGCTCGGGCAGCCACGGCAGGTCAGGGTCCATGCATGGCCCTAGTGGCCTACAGTCCATGAATGACATCAGTGACAGCAGTGGCAGCAGTGGCAGCAGTGGCTGGGCAGGGTCCCCACCCCCAAGCTCCCCACCCCTAGGTATACTGCCCCCCCCAAAAAAGTTCTTGGGGAAATCAAGGGAGGCATTGGCGGGTTCATGGGCAAGGAGCTCGGGTGGCGCCAGCAGGGCAGATGGCCTGAGTGGCAGCGGTAGAGCAAATGGTCCAGGCGGTGGTGGCAAGGCCGACCAAGGCTGCTCTATGGCCGTATCAGGCAGAGCGGGCTGCTCCGGGACGGCAGCGGGCTCGGGCTGCTCCGGGGCTGCAGCGGGCTCGTAGACTGCTCCTACGTCAATAGAGCTCGAGTTCCTCAACGCACGCAGGACAGCCAAGACATAAAAAGTGAGCACAGCCCTCTGGGCCAAGACAGGACAGACCAGGAGAGCAGGCTGTGCTGGAGCGGACTCACTGGCTGGAGCGGACTCACTGGCTGGAGCGGACTCACTGGCTGGAGCGGACTCACTGGCTGGAGCGGACTCACTGGCTGGAGCGGACTCACTGGCTGGAGCGGGTTCTGGAGCGGACTCAATGGCTGGAACAACCCCTGCATCCTTGAGCATCGCAGGGGCGGCCATCTTGCCCGTGGGCACTGGCAAGGCAGCCATCTTGTCCATCGCGTCCAGGGCACTTGAGTCCATATCAACCGACAAATTTGAGAGCGTTGAAACAGGCACACTTGAGAGCCTTGAAACAGACGCACTTGAGAGCGTTGAAACAGGCGCACTTGAGAGCGTTGAAACAGGCGCACTTGAGAGCGTTGAAACAGGCGCACTTGAGAGCGTTGAAACAGACGCACTTGAGAGCGTTGAAACAGATGCACTTGCGTGCAAAGCGTCTGACGAACTTGAGTGCGAAGCGGCCGGCGGGCTTGAGAGCGAGGCGGCCGGCGGGCTTGAGTGCGAAGCGGCCGGCTGATGCTTGGGAATTCCAGCCGCTCGCGCCGACATCAGCGGTGAATCAGCCACACTGGAACGCAGCCCTCTCCACTCCCAGACAGATCCAGAGATGTGACGTGATTCAGTGTCGACGTGACTTTGCTCTGGGCGATCAACGAAGGCGTGACGTTGCTCTGGGCGATCAGTGGCGACGTGACATTGCTCTGGGTGATCAGCGAAGGCGTGTCGTTGCTCTGGGCGATCTGCGAAGGCATGACGTTGCTCTGGGCGATCAGCGGCGACGTGACATTGCTCTGGGCGATCAACGAAGGCATGACGTTGCTCTGGGCGATCAGCGGCGACATGAACTGTTGCTGTTGTGATGATAGATGCCATCTTGTGCGTGTTACCTGGCGCGGCGGCCATTACGTGATCTACCATGGTGTCACATTCCTCAACGACCCCCACAGTAAGCAGAGAACCAACCGACAACAAAGCAAAGTCCAAAAAGCTGCTGAGTGATGAACGCGGTCCCTCTCGTCTTAGTTTATCCTGGAGAGGTTGGTTGACGCCATCACAGAAGAAGTCAATCAAAGCACAGTCCGGTAGATCAGAGAGGTGAGCAATATCCAAATATTCCTGCACATATTCCTCTAACGATCGCGTGCCCTGCGAACTCCATAATAACAACTGAGTGATGTCCATACCGTGTAAACGTTTTCCGGGAAAGCTGCTGGATCGTTGTTGCGGCGAAGTCTTCTGTAACGAAGGGGGACTGAGGCAGAGATCCAAATGCAGCATTTTATTAAAGTAAGCGTGGTCATACAGGCAGGGTCAATCAGGAGCAAACAGGTACAGCAGAGGGTTAGGCAGAATCGTAGTCAGGGCACAGGCAGTAGATCGAGGCAGGCGGATATCATTCACAGAACAGTATAACAGCAAGGGTCAGGACAGGCAGCAACGGGTCAATACACAGGAACAGGCAAGATCAAACACAGGCAGACAGGATACAAGGTACGCTCGGAATTGTCACTAGGAATCAAGACTTCGCGGTGAGGTGGTGTGTGTATGAGTCCTTTATAGTCCTGTTAATGTACTGCAGCTGGGTGTGGTGATTGGTGATAGTGATTGGTGGAGTGAGTGCAGGTGATAGGCAGGGAGGATTATGGGTAATGTAGTCCGGGAACTGACAGGAACAGACGGTGATCATAACAGCAGCCTTGGTGAGTATACAACACTTCTTTTAAAAAACATTTAAGTGTATTATACATTTGGATATATCCTGAAATGTTAACTAATAATATCTATAGATATGGACATATTGACAGGACCCAAAAAATTTTTTCCTCCCAAATGATAATGATAGACACAATGAACACAACAAAAATAGGCTCAGCATAAGAGAGTATTCTAGAAAGCAAGGTTAACATATTGTCACATATACCCTGAACTCTCGGTTGATTAACCCAAACCTTGATTAGTTGAGGTATGCGGGTTCCAAAACTGCAGTCTGGAGTAAGTTCAGTCAACCCGGAGTATGAAACTCAGGTGACCACACAAAGACATTCTCAAACGAGTGCCGAACCCAGGAGTCTCCATGAAAACAGATGCTAAGAAGAAGCACTCCATACTTCTATTTTCTTCTTCTTTTATTTAATGGTGATTTACATTCTCAGTGCATATTGTCACCTACGGGGCAGTTGTGCAGTCATTTTTTTAAACATATCTTTTCATTTAAAATCAGTTTTATTACATACTGTGAATTAACAAGAATTAAATTGTTTGTTTGATGCAAATTATAGCAAATTATAAATTTTAAAAGAAATATTTATTGAACTAAACAACACTGTGCTTGCAAAGATAATATGGCTGTATATTTATTTATATATTTATGTTTAGCCATTTTGCTTCCACATTTCTTGTAAGGTGAGATGTATAAATATAGGGGTTATATTTCTATATAATGTATACATTATATAGAAAACTTCCCAATGCAAAAAAAAACAACAACAACAAAAAAAACTAACCCTGGAACACAACTTGCTCCGGAGTAAGTTTCTATGGCTACTTACATACCCTGAAAGTTACCTCAGGTTTACCTGAGGTTACCTGAGGTTAAAGGTGCCAGATTCAAAAATTGAATTTACCTCGGCATAGTTAAATAACAAGAGTTCAGTACATGGAAATGACATACAGTGAATCTCAAGCTCCATTGTTTCCTCCTTCTTAGATAAATCTCATTTGTTTAAAAGACCTCTGAAGAACAGGCGAATCTCAACATAACAGTCGGGGTGTACGCCCCGATATTTGCATATGCCAGCTCATGATTGAGGCATTACATAAGGGCAGCCAGTATTAACGTCAGGTTGTGCAGAGCTGAATCATCAGACTAGGTAAGCAAACAAGGACAATAGCAAAAAATGGCAGATGGAGCAATAATAACTGACATGATTCATGATAACATGATATTTTTAGTGATATTTGTAAATTGTCTTTCTAAATGTTTCGTTAGCATGTTGCTAATGTACTGTTGAATGTGGTTAAAGTTACCATCGTTTCTTACTGTATTCACGGAGACAAGAGCCGTCGCTATTTTCATTTTTAAACACTTGCAGTCTGGATAATTCATAAACACAACTTCATTCTTTATAAATCTCTCCAACAGCGTAGCATTAGCCGTTAGCCACGGAGCATAGCCTCAAACTCATTCAGAATCAAATGTAAACATCAAAATAAACACTGTACTTACGCGATTAGACATGCTGCATGACGAACACTTTGTAAAGATCCATTTTGAGGGTTATATTAGCTGTTTGAACTTTTTTTATGTTGTGTAAGGCAAGCGCGAGCTCTTGGGGCGTGAAGCACGAGATTTAAAGGGCCACACACCAATCAGCTCATTTCTAATTATGCCCCAAAATAGGCAGTTAAAAAAATGAATTAAAAAAAATCTATGGGGTATTTTGAGCTGAAACTTCACAGACACATTCAGGGGACACCTTAGACTTATATTACATCTTTTTAAAAAAAAGTTCTAGGGCACCTTTAACCACTTACTCTGAGTAATCTTACCCAGGAAAGTCGCATAACCTGCCTTCTGGAATACTGTTTCTTGCAGCTACATTTCTGTTATGCAGAACTGTGCTGCTTACATGAGAAGTGTGAATGCTGCAACCTGTTAAAAATTAGTACACACTGCTTCAGTATGTAGTTTGAAACAAGGTCTGAGGTCAGAAAAGTGGTCATTAATCAAGGTGAGTTCTGAGAAGAACCACCACTTATAATAATGCCAATTATGTGGATTGTGGACATATTGACAGTAGTTCTACATTCTGTATGTGTGTGATTAGTATAAAGAGCAGCACTCTTGGTTGTTCTTCGCAGGTCACTGAGTGACAGATGAGTTTAATCTAAGGGGCCGGCCCTGCTGCTGAATATTGATGGGGGCAGAGAACTAGTTAACCTTTCTGAACGCAACACGATTCCAATTTCTTCAATGTCTATGTATGTGTGTGCTTGACTGTTTGACATCTAAACTGAAGATGTCATAGATTAGCCGTTTAACCGTTTATTGAGTTCTTAATAGTGTAGACATTTGGGTTGGATGCGTACTGAAGTAAAAAAAAAAAATGCAATATTTACATTATATTTATGCTAATTTCATATTAACTTATCATTATATGATTTCTTGCTAATTTAGTCTGATAATTACTTTTTATAGTTATAAATTTAAAGTTTATTAAAAAATGACATTAAACTTTCTCCTCCCATTAACTATCTCAGTCATCTTATTTCCCAGCTCCCCCTCTGTGCCACTTCTTTCAGCAAACAAATCTTTATTGAAAATCAGATTCTCGGAGCAGAGAGCTTGTAACAAAAGCTAAGAGCCTGTTTAATAATGTAGGTGGTGACCTGTGTGTTATTGGAGACAGTATGATTGGATATTACATTCAGCGGAGGAAATGTCAGGATCTGGGCTTTCTCCGAGAGGTTTGTGACCTCGGTTATTAGCAACAGCTGCTCAGAAATCCAGAAATGTCACTGGCTAGGGAGCCAGAGACCTGGGACTCGGAGAAGAACGGTTAAAAAGGATCGGTGGATGCAGGACCACCGATCACAGACACACCACACCTGACCTGTGTTAATGAGAGGTTGCGAGGAGAGGAGGCCGTTGGGCACTGACATTGAGTCTGAGTGCCAAGTGTATTTGTCTGCGTCAGGATTACAAACCACCGCCAATACTAGTTTTGCCGATACCACTGCAACGAATCAATCGCAGTTTATTTCAACATATGTTGACCAAAGTGCTGTACCTTACCAAAAATTACAATATAGACACATTAAAAACATGTATACACAACACAACACCAATAATTTTACTGAGTCTAAGGACAGTTAGAGGGTAAAGATAGTCTTCAGTTGAGATTCAAAAGATTTAATTGTATCTCAAGACAAGTACAAAGTTTGCTCATGAGAGATAAAATATTTCAAAAATTATAACATTTTTTGTCCTTTTTATAAGAGCTAAAGCAATTTAATTATTAATTTGTTATGTTATAAAATATTAATGAAGCCTTTTAAACTATGTTCTTCCAATAACCATTTTATAGGTTAGATTTAGGTTAAGGTTTGTACCTCTAAATATTATATATCTTATTTAACAATAATAGTTGTGGGTATTTTTAAGTGACTCTTTCTGCCGTTTAGGTTATGCCAGTAGGTGGTGACAAGTTGAAAAATAAGACATTGAATCAATCATTCAAAGGTTTCGTTCAAAAATGCTGATTCTTTCAGGAAAAAATCAAATGGCTGTTTTTCTGTGTGAGTATTCATTTATTCCACCAATTCGTTCAAAAACGCAAATTCACTCAACAAAACACATTCAAAACTTTGGCTGCATCCAAAATTGCATACTTCCCTACTACTAGTATGTTCGGTCACAGTACTCAGGCAGAAAGTACGCAGATGACCTACTTTTTCCGGCAAGATTCTGAATTGTACATACAGAGGACACTTTACTATCCCATGAGGCCACGGGAGAGGATTTGTGAATGACGGTGATGCGATGCAACCAGAGATGGTCTTATTATTGTTTATGAGCAAACATGTTGAAGATTAGCAGATGGCTGTCAATTCATTAAATGATGAGCTTTGTCCTCAGAAATACAGTTTATTCAGCATAGTGAAGCCTCTCTTCCATTGACATCCATTTAAAAATGGATGTCGTTAAGGGGCGGTCACACGAAAGCTCATGTGAAAATTTTTGCATTTCGCTGCATTCCAAAGTTCAAGTTTGGTCAACTGTAGTCTCGCATAGCCAGAACTTCAGATTGACGGCAGAAGGTCTGGACTCTATCGCAGCTTTTATTGGCCAAGGACCGCCCAAGGGGACGTTTGACTGACATGTAACGCAACCAATCACGGTTTGTTTTGTTCCACGTCATGTTTAGGGGGCGTGAAAATGTGAAATCGATGTCCCTACAAGAACAGACCGGCGTGTATCTAATAAATTATTAATTTAAGAATGTTGTGCAAGTTGGAGCAGCAAATTTGACATACTTTTGAAAATCCAGCGTTTAGTTGATCCTGGAAAACGCTGGTCACAGCTGTAAACACGGCGGCTTTCTTCTTCCATGAGGGGGTTTTGCGCCACGGCATTTGTTTCTAGGCGGACTAAAGAACACGACACACACGTCTCCCGGACATTCTGTAGAATTCAACCAACCAGATGATGACTTTGAAAATCCTGAAGTGTTTCCAGTTAAGTGTGCCATATGCATCAGACGTTCAGCCAAAGATCCGTGGGCATGACGTCTGAGGCTGAGACATGGGGTGTGTCTCAATCAGTTCCCTAGCTCCCGAGCTCGTGAATCAGTATATCGTGTACACGAATTCGGGCACTGATAAGGACAGTAAAAGATGCTGGTTCACTACACATTGGGACACTTATGACTCTATTTCCGGCGACGTGACAACGTCCTCATTGTACAACATCACTACTGGTATTTATGAACAACAACAGAGCTGATATTTTCTGACATTACGTTACTTGTAATGTTATTTAAAGTAGCCTACATTATGATTAATTATTTGCTTGTTACTTATACGTGCAACATTTCAGCCGTGAATAAATTATAAATGTTAGCTGATGTTATGTTATGATTATGTTCATTACCTGTCTAGCGATGTATGTTTATGCTGAAATATAATAAAATAACGGTTTGTATTTTTAAAAACATCTATCGCGTATCGTTATCATGATCGTTATGTGTAGTGAGTTGGCTCACGTGATTCAAGTTTCGCGCTTCAGAACTTCCGTTAAGGGAGCATAGTGAGCATCGATGCTCCCTGGTTTTCACGGTGCATTGTGGGACTTTTCAGGGAGCGAACGTTTCAGTGCCCTGGAAGCAGGGGCGTAGCAACCGGGGGGGACGGGGGGGACACGTCCCCCGCACTTTTAGAAACTGGTGATTCTGACCCCTGCTATTTTTTTGGATCCAGCGTGAATATTTCCGGCACCGGCAGTGTTCTCTGATTTGTTACTTAGATTTGAGTGAACTAACATTCAGCCAATCACAGAGCGAATCATCTCTTGGGCGCGTCTGCTATGAGCTTCAAATCTCTTGTTGGTGTTGTGAGTTTTCGTTCGTTCATTCGCCGTCTGGGATAAAATGCACCCCAGAAAAAAAGCAAAGGACGATTACATCCTTTTTTCAAACACACACTGTAAGTATGTTACAGTATGTCGTGATGACACGAATCACGCGATAAAGTTGTCATGTTATGATTTAAACTACTGTAACGTCAAAAGACAACAGAACCTGTATGGACCTCGTCACGTCGCGCCGGATTCAGTGTGTTAAATGCTCTCCTACTTGTTGCTTTGTATAAAAGCGTCTGCTAAATGAGACGTAACAAATTATTGGTTTCTGCTGTCTTTTGTTGCCTACGTGCTGCTCGCGGAGTAGAATTATCCTTTCACAATAAATCAAATTTGTTTTGCACCGAATATCTTAAAATACTTTATCAAATTTAAAATATATATTTTTTTATACTTTATGTAAATATTCTACTTTATGTCCTACCTGGTCTGTAGGAAAGGCAGGCTGTGACGTCACTGACAGAGAGAGGGGACAGTTGCTCAACCTCTCCAGAATGTGTACAGGTGAGATTTGTATAAAAAAAAGCAGATTGACTATTTTAAGGCAGTGTTTTCTTAATTGGAACTGTTTGCCAATATTTTAAGGAATTACACATCAATTTAATTCCTTAAAACAAAAGATCAACCATCAATCACCTTTATTTATATAGTGCTTTTAATAATACAGATTGTGTCAAAGCACTGAACAGTATCAAATAGGAGAATAGAGTAATTTATAATGACAAGATTAAACACTGAATTTCCAGTTTAAGGCATTTTATTATTGAATGCAGAGAATATTTTAAATATCATAAAATATCTTTATCTAAATAAAGTATAGATGGTCTCACATTGGTCTCAAAGTCCTGCAGTATTTTTAAATTTTGAGGATGATTTCACAAAAATAGGTTCCTGTAAGCTATCACGGCATGTTCCCAAAATTGCCACTGGGGTGCTGTAAAATGCCAATTGGTATTCTATTTAGAATTTATTATTATGAACATCAGCTTTGGGTCACATCACCATACAGCTGTCCCCCCCACTTTTAAAATGGCTGCTACGCCCCTGCCTGGAAGGATTCTGCGATTGAGACAGCCCTTAAAATGGCCGACTCCCTGGTCAGTGCCCTGACTACTGAACTAGGGCAAGTAGATATCGCTGCAGCCCGGAGACCCGCAAGTGGGAGGAGCTTACGCCAACAACAGCAAGTGGGTGGAGCTTATGCCGCAAGTAGGCTGGAGTTCATAGTATCTTAAAAAATGTATATATAACGCATTTTCATAGTTTGAAATTCTTACATTTTTGTAATTATTGTTTGTATCCAAATACCATTCATTGTCAACACTGACTCACGTTTTTACACTATTTTTTCAAAAGGCTTATAAATCATACAGAAGGATTTTTTTTTTTTAAATTAAAAATGTGCAGTTTCCTGTAAGGGTTAGGTTTAGGTGTAGGGGTTGGTGTAGGGCAATAGAAAATACGTTTTGTGCAGTATAAAAACCATTACGTCTATGGAATGTGCCAACAAATCACAAAAACAATGTGTGCATGCGATTGTGTGTGTGTGTGTGTGTGCGCGCGCTACCGCCACTAGGAGCGTGAACAATATTACATTACATTAAACAAACCAATTAAAATCTTCTATTACTTTGTACCGCCCACTTGCGGCTTAATGTCCCACCCACTTGCAGCTGGCTCCGACCTCCGTTTATACCTATCTCAACTAGGGAGCTGATTGAGACACAGGGATGGGCTGCATTCCAGTTCTTTTATGCCCCTCCCTCGCTAACTTCCTTCAGTCTCGTTGACTCGGATGTACGTCATTGCTTATGTTGCATGAGTGCCCACTACTGGTGGAACCTTTGCAATGGGGTGAATTGGAACGTCCTAAGCCCTTGATCACTTGGAATCCGCCATGGAGTTGATTTATTTAATTTTTTCCCTTACAAAATTGTTTACTGCAGCATTCTATATGTATATAGGTGTGTTTGGGTTGTTTTAAATATTCAAAAAAATATTTAACATATCATAGAGTGGGGTAAATTTAACGCAATATGCGGTGATGTTACAATTGTTATGTCCAAATTTTATATTTATTTATATAAAATGTTGTTTGTGTTTGGTGTTCTCTCTTTTTGTTTTTGTTTTCTCTTTTGTTTTCTCTCTTTTTTGTGTGTGTATGCTTTCCTGACAGGTTAAGGGTTACCACCTGTGCTTCATTGGTCATGTGAACGCTGCCTGTGCACTGATTGGTGCATTTCCTGATTACTATGGCATAAAACTGCAAAGAGGGCATTGACGAAGAGAGAGACAACGCGGTGTGTGATCTTTCGCTCTCCAGTCCCAGTGGAGTGTAGCACTTGTCGCGTTTCTAGTTGTTGTGTTGGGTTACATGAGTTATGTATTCGTTGAGTGGATAACTCCTATCATATATTTGTGGGTAATGTAGAGTGGAGGATTCTGATATCTTTTCTCCTGGTTATGGTTTAGTTAAGGAGGGAGGGAAGTTAAATGTTGTTTTGTTTTTTTCTTCTGGAGATATATAGGTATTTTAGTATTAATTCTTTTAGGGAGAGGTTTTTTTTTTTTTTTTTGATTTTCTTTTATACGGGTCCTCCACATGAGGTAATTTGTCTGTTATTGAATTATTTGTCATCCTTTATTTTTATACCACTTCATACTCCTGCTTCATAAATAAAAGGCAGACATGCCATGCAAATTGAAACCTATAACATTTGGTGGTTTTGTGACTCTGGGAATGGAGAGCCAAAGATATTCTAAGTCTTTTTGTTCGTTCGATCCCTATTTACTCGGGACAAAAATGGGAGGCCGTAACACAATCTTGTTGCATTGTGGTATATGGAGCTGCCTGAAATCGAGGGAGCAAGGGTCTGTCCATATAAACTTCCCTTGTCCGCTTCGGGAAGTGGAACGCACTTCAAAATGGCGGCAGGGATTCCCACGAGGGGAAGTGCTTTGGGAAGTTCGCGAGTGCGTGTCTAAAATTGGAGTGGAACGCAGCCTAGGTCAATTCTGACCTGTGAATTCGCATCATGTGAAGACGTGTGACCAGTAGAAGACCAATAAGTTGAGTGGATTGTGTATTTTTTTTTTTATTTTGAATGTATTACTATTTGTTATATTTTGAATTCATGTTTTAAAAAAGTTGCTGCAGAGCATGACGTCATATCACGAATGTTGCAGTGTCCAATTTCGCAAAGTCTAGAGTTAGCAGGTGTTAAGCTTTTTTCTGCTAAGGTTGCAGGCTTGCCCTCAAGTGACTTTGATGCAAATGACGCTGGTAGGTCTCGTGATAAGGGCAACATGGTGAATGTATCATGTCCAGATTACATTTCTACACACATTCACTACTTATTTAGAATGAACTTTTTTAGGGGTTGTGAAGTACACTGTAAAACAATTCTGTACATTTTACAGTAACTTACTGGCAGTTTTGGTTGCCAGTAAGCCTGTAAATTTACCAGAGTACCGTAAACCATCAACTATAATTACACTGTAAAAATACAGCACAAATGTAAAAAAGCAAAACAAGAGCAGCTGTGAATTTACAGTTGATTACTGTAATTATACCATGCACTGAATTAACTCATTTCATTTGAGGAAACTGATTAAACTGGTCAATTGCCATTTAATATTTATACTGTGAATTTATTTCATGCGAGTCCACTAAAAAAAAAGAATGCGTCCTATAATTAACTTAAATGAGTTCATCAGTTTAACTCAATCAAATAATTGCTATTTAACAACAGCACACATGCATATGCTGAATAATTTAACAAAAATAACATGACTGCATCAGCAACTACACAGTTACTGCTTTTAAATAAAGCAACATGCAGCATAACATCATTGTTTCATGATCTTCTCCTGGACTGAAGCACAGGCTCTACTCTTCAACACAATGGTGACCCACAAAACTCAGACAACAGAAACCCTTTAAATCCCAACAGAACATTAAACACTAGCAGATCTCCACTATATTATTATACATATTCAAAATAAGTAACTACTCAAAAGAGTATGTGATTTCGGATGCAGATGTTCTTTCATGAATCAATCAAGTGGCTATTTATAAGTGAGTCATTGAATCATTTATTGAACAAAACGACATTACTTGTGTGTTGCTCCGAGAAGTGAAACAGCTGCTGTTTTTGAATGAAACTAAACAAAAACAGAACAAAATAACAGGCAATACATAACTTTTTGTTTGCCACAACTATGTTTAATACCCTTGACTGTGTGTTTCAATTAAAATTACATTCTGTAGGCTTCCAGTGACGTTTCTAGATGGGTTTGACTGGGCCAGTCGAGTGTAAATAAATATAATAAACCAAAGAAGCAATTAAATTCACCCAGTGTTTATTGGAAATAGAATTCTCTTGTGGCTAGTAGACAGGACCAGCTCTTCCTGGAGACTCGGTCATAACTTAAAGTTTTACGGGTACAGCACACCAAGGTTATAAAAAAAAATGACATAAGATCTTACAGGCTACAACAAAAACACCACAGAGCATACATTGAAAGAGTAAACTATGAGCGACCGTGACCTCACATAGGCATTGTAGGTTACCTCTCAGACCACCACACAAGTCAGACAGGTGTTATGGACCAACCTAAGGATCGTGTTAACTGCCTGGGGACATGCGCGTGCACGCAGATCATTTTACCTGACTTTCCAAGAGATGTTGGCGACAGATCCGTCGCATGAGGTATTCCACGGAGCATAGATAAAATATTAAAAAAATATTTTTCTTTGCAGCACTAGTGTAAACATTAGAAAATTAAGTCTCTGTGTGACATTTTAGCCTTTTTAGCCTTTATTATAGCCTTTTTTTTGTTGTTGTTATATATTGGTGCATATAAACGAATGAATAAATATCTTCCTTATGTTCATTTAATGGAAACATGCCATGATTAGTTTTAATTAGATTTTTATATTATTTATTTATTTATTTATTGCACTAAACAATTTGAATGTAATTGATTATAATAGGTGTGTAACTGTACATGTATTCATCCTGAACCGTACGGTACGGACGTCAGAGTTCGATTCATGCAGTTAGTCGATGAACAGTCAGTCAGTCGATCCACACTCCAATCCAGAAGGGGGCGCTCACGGTAATGCAACTCTGTTTGCACAGCATGTTAGTTCACTAGAGAAATGAACTCTAGAGGGGAGCTTTTCGCTAAATATATGCACTATATTAGCTTATATATTAATTTTATTAACTTTACCTGTTAGTAATGTCTTAATTATTTAATATATGTTTAAATAAATTTGGGTAACACTTTATTTTAGCTAGTCTTTTAACTAGTTGCTTATTAGCATGCATATTACTAGAATATTGGCTATTTATTAGTACTTATTAAGCACATATTAATGCCTTATTCTGCATGACCTTATTCTACATTCTTAATCCTACCCAACACCCAAACTTAACAACTACCTTACTAACTATTAATAAGCAGTAAATTAGGAGTTTATTGAGGGAAAATTCATAGTTAATAGTTTATATGTGTTCCCTATATTAAAGTGTTACCTAAATTTGTCATGAAAACAATTTGACAGTAACTGTGTAAATGATTATATTTCAAAAATTAATTGGAGTAATAATTTTATAGCCTAATTACTGTAGATTTAGAAGTTAATGCAAAACTTGCCTTTTGTGCAATTTACTTTTTATTTATTTTTTTTTTTTTTTTTTGAAAGTTGATTATTACATCTAAAAATAAATAGCAACTGAATTTAATAGTTTGGACTCTGTTGTTAATTGTAACCTTTAATATTATAGTAATATGCAAGATTAGGCTCCCTTGTATATAGTTTACAGCATTAGCTGTGATAACATTTTCTTAAGGATAAAAAAAAAAATAATAATTATAATTCAATTTATTTAAAGAGCGAGACACAATTTGTTCAATAAACCACTGTTTAATTTAAAAGAAAAAAGCAGCAATTTGTTTAGATTTGACCCCCTGCTGTACCGAACCGTGACTTCAACACCGAGGTACGTACCAAACCGTCATGTTTGTGTACCATTACAATGATCGCTTGTGTAACGATCGGCCCTATCGGTCGATTTTACATGGATTAAAATTGGGGTCAGATTATACTGTGTGAGAGGTTTGGAGTGTGACAGACAACAGAAATGGATAAATAAGGTGTATTTACAATATTCACAAGGAACTTAAAACAACAATAAAACTAGAAAAACTTAGGCCGTTTAAAAGCAGGGAATCCATTTACACCATACCCTAAAACAGTCCTTAAGAGTCCTAGTAGCGTGCTGAAAGTCCCAATGTGAAAGTGTCCACCGGTGTATATACAAAGTCCTGAAAGTGATAATCCAATGGAAAAGTGATGTAGTTGGCTGGAAAGGTAAGTCCATAAAATTAAGTCTTCTGTGACAGTGTCACACTTGGTCGAAATGGTTCCTCTGATTGGAATAAGTACAATTTTGAGATATATATGAAATAATGACCAAAGGCGGATTTTACTGTATTGCACATACACCTATTTGGTATGAATGACAAAAAAAAAACAAAAAAAAAAGAATGTACAAAAAGTACACTGAGGTATTACTTATTGTAGGGTGAAATTCAAATGTGGTGTGAATTCAGGTTGATTGGGACATCTGCCAATGAGATGACTGGGAAAGTGAGTCCCAATCAACCTGAATTCAGTCATCACAAAAAAAAAAAAAAAAAAAAATGTGATATCTGTTTGAGAGGGTTAGCTTTGTTTTATTGACAATATATTTAGATTTTAATTCAGTATCTTAACTGAGGTAAGAGAGCATGTCACATTAAAAACTGCTTTTTATATTATAGACAATCACACCTTTTTATTCACAAAGTGCAACATGTGAGAGGTGGCTTACACTGTGCTAAAACTGCCACTAGTACAGGGAGGAAGTTGCTATCATGTCTTGTCGTCATTGTTGGCCTGACCTGTTCTGAATGGTTTCCATGCTTATCAGCGAGAATAACTCTTCGTGAATACTGACCATTGCCGATTAGCTGCAAAATTGAGAGACTTTTTCTAAACACATGTTGTTGCTAGCTTAACTAATCTGCAAGATAAAGAACATTGTGCCATATCCTGCATTCAACATCTGTCTCTCATCATCCCATCTGTTCTTCATTTTCTGTATGACATCCAAGAATATATCAATGCAATGATGACTCACAGACACCTTGCTGATGATATTTCGCTGTTTACAGGAACACAACATTTGAATATTCACCTGATATTCATTGGTAATACAAAGGCAGCTCATAGTTATCTACAGGGAGTTAAAATGCTGATTAACTTCTTGCTGTGTAATGGCATCAGAAATCCTTCAGCAGCATTTTGCATCAAGGATTCAGGCAGCGAGGAGTAATTTGCAGTAATATTGCTGAATGACAAGCCAAAACTATAGGATTGTGGTGGAGTAGGAGTGCAGGAAGAGACTGATTTTACTCATTCTTGGACTGCAAAAAATGATTTTCTTACTTGATATTTGTATCTTGTTTTCCAGTTTGAATATCTAAACACGCTTAAAACAAGGCACATTTACCTGAGAAGCAAAGATATTAACTCAGTTTTGTTTTCTGAAAAACTGATCAAAATGAAGTGAGTTTATGCTTAAAACAAGAAAAAAAATAGCCGTCAATGAGGTAAGAAAAATAAACTTAATTTGAAGGGAAAATTACCCCAAGCTTTAGGCTACTCACCCTCAAGCCTTCCTAGGTGTATTTGACTTTCTTCTTCCTTATGAACACAATCGGAGATATTAATAAATATCCTGATGCATCCGACTGTTACAGTACAGAAGGGGACTGAGACACAGATGGAAAAGTTAATACGTTTATTGAACACCAGGAATGGCAGGCAGAGTGCAGGTGAGTGATAGCAGGTAGATAAGTTGACAGATGTGATCGTAGAACTGATACTTGTCTTGTAATTGCACGAATGGGAATCACTGGCAGACTTGAAGCAGATCAGACACAGAGTAACTGAAGAGAAAAGGAGAACACAAGGAGACGAGGGAACACGCTGGAGACAGGTAAATATCTTCGTTGGAGTCCTTAAGGTAAGCAGACAGGTAAGTGCATGCATTAACGAGACCGGCAGTGTGAGCTTGTGTCTTTTATGGTGCTGTAGATGAGGGTGCTGATTGATGACAGGTGTGCGTGGTTAGTACTCCGGTGATGATGTGCGCTGTGTTTGGGTGAGGGTGGAGCCAAAGACTATAGAATAGGCTTGTTTGAGATGCGCCTAGCCTCGCCTGAAGTTCAGCCGAGAGTAGGCGGCTGCAGTTAGGGGAGGAGTGAAAAAAGTGCAGGCAAGACGAACAGTTCTCTGTTCTCGTAGTGGATCAGAACCTACAAGATCAAAGGCGGATATCGCGGGATTCACACTCGTGCGCTGTGTTGCTGATAAACTGGATGTAATTTAAGTTCTGTTGCTTTTATATGAAAATAAACATAATGAACAATACACCCAAAGTACTTGTTATTTATTTCCATTCGAAAGATGTGTGTATCAATCATTTTTACTTTAATTATAGACATGTTTTTATATATATTTTTTATAAATGACAACGTTCGCATAACCCATAGAGAGATCACTGTGTCAGAGAGTTTGGGAATATTCACACATTATTTTTACACATAAAAACATGATATTAGAGTTTTAAAATCAAACATTTTAAATCAGATCAATACATCAACGGTTGTTTAAACCAATAAGCTTTAAGCTGTGTCGTCAGCAAGTCGTTTCCCATCGTGCTTTTGGTCAGCGCAGTCGGTGGAGAGCAACTGCGCTCGACTGCAGAATCCGACACGTCCGCCTCGCACTCGCGAGAGGTTTTTGACACACGTCGGCATGACATCAGAGCAAGGCGGCCCACCCTCGGACACATTTCTAACCGGCATGCATCTCGCGGTGATCACCGGTGATCGGTTCTGCGCAGAATTTGCTCATCTCAAACAAGCCTAATAACACAAGATGTGTCACTCGTATTGTTTTGAATGGGAGAAAGTGTAGCGCGCAATATGGCGGAATAAGTCCCGCCTTCTAAATAAGAGCCAATCGCCGACTGATAAAGTCATTGCGTCACTTCAGCGGCCGTTAGAATCACCGGTTTCTATAGAAACAGTCAGACCAGCGCCTCCGAAGAGACGCGCATTTAGGTCTGCGCATGCGCATTAGCTTGATCCAGCCTGAAAAATAGTTTTTTTTGTCATGATTCGAGCGTTTAGAAACTAAATTTATGAGCCGGTTGTTGTTAGATTTCATTGGTGATTTCAAATATGAAATTTAATAGTAAGGTTGGCGAACAGTTTTGGAGAATTTGATGTTTCCCCATTCAAAGAGATAGGAGCTGCATGATGCCCAGGATGCCCGAGAGGCGTTTCAAAGATGGCCGCCGAGTGAAATTGTCTTAAAGGGACTTTGGTAGAGCCTGGTTTGTCTGTGACACTGAGCTTTATAATGGCAGTGAACGGGGTTCACAAGTGAGCTGAAGAAAGTGCTTCCATTCATCCATCCATCCATCCATCCATCCATCCATCATAAACATACTTCACACGGCTCCGGGGAGTTAATAAAGTCCTTCTGAAGTGAAGAGATGCATTTGTGTAAAAACAAAATAAATCCATATTTAAAAAGTTATAAAGTAAAATATCTAGCTTTCGCCAGACCGCCTTCTGTATTCAACTTGCGAAGAAAGTGTAAAACTCTCGCAATTCAAAACGCTTACACTATGTCCTATACCTTCCCTATTCAACTTATGGAAAAAGCTTAACTAATGCAACGCCAGTGTACATTTTCTTCATAAGTTGAATACGGAAGGCGGTCTGGTGGAAGCTAGATATTTTACTTCATAACTTGTTAAATACTTGTTGTTTTTTTTTTTGTTTTTTGTTTTTTTTTTACACAAATGCTTCACTTCAGAAGGCCTTTATTAACCCCCCGGAGCCGTGTGAAGTATGTTTATGATGGATGGATGGATGGATGGATGGAAGCACTTTCTTTAGCTCAAATTCATTGGTATCGCTCACTGCCATTATAAAGCTCGGATGCATCAGGATATTTAATAATATATCTCTGATTGTGTTCATTAGAAAGAAGAAAGTCATATACACCTATAGGAAGGCTTGAGGGTGAGTAAAGCTTGGGGTAATTTTCCCTTCAAATTAAGTTTATTTTTCTTACCTCATTGACAGCTATTTTTTCTTGTTTCAAGTATAAACTCACTTCATTTTGATCAGTTTTTCAGAAAACAAAATTAATATTATTAATTAATATTAGTTAATATCTCCAATAATTTTGCTTCTCAAGTAAATGTGCCTTGTTTTAAGCGTTTTTAGATATTCAAACTGGAAAACAAGAGAAAAAATATGGATGGCTTGAGGGTGAGTAAAGCTTGGGGTAATTTTCATTTGAAAGTGAAGTAATCCTTTAATATCTTAGTTAATTTAGCATCTCAAGTAAATGTGTCTTTTGTTTTATGATGTTTTTAAGAAACTTCTTTTTAGATATTTGTAATTAAGATAGTATTTTTATCTTGAATATGAATTTATTTATTTATTCCCATTTTGCAGTCTGTGCACACAAAAAGGCATATATCACTTTAAAAAAATTCACTTTCAGTAAATTTGATGTGTTGGTCTTTGCCCTGTATTCATGGCAGACAATTTTGCTGACAGTGAGGTTGTTGTGTTTTGAACTGTGTATACCAGGGATGGACAACTCCGGTCCTGGAGGGCCAGTGTCCTGCAGAGTTTATCTCCATCCCTGATAAAAACTCACTTGCCTATAACTTTCTACTAATCCTAAAGACCTTGATTAGCTGGTTCAGGTGTGTTTGATTAGGGTTGGAGCTAAACTCTGCTGGATACTGGCCCTCCAGGACCGGAGTTGTCCATCCCTGGTGTATACTGTAGGTGGCTGGTAGTCCTCTCCTCATATAAATAAAATGATAACAGCAAGGTTAATCTCACTGTCTGAATAGCAGCAGTACCCTGTTTAGTGTTCTTTCTACTTAAGTGTATGTGTGTTTTAGAAATGATTATGGTTTTTGATTACAGAGTGGTTCTTCTATGCGTATTTGCATATATTTGTGTGTATAGCTAAATGAAGAAGTCAGTGTGCACTTACATGGCTCAGCTCTTTTCTGTAGGCATCTAATGCAGCTCTCAACAATCAATGTGCTATGTAAAATGTGTATGACTGCAATTAAATTAATAATGCATATCACTCTCAAAAAATAATCTTCTATTTCAGCCTGAATTAATTAATCAAATCATGGATATTTTTAATTTTAGGTAAAACAATATTAAAACTATATTATGTTTTTGTCATATAAATCCTTCTGAATGTGTATTGCTCAGAAACTTTGGTAAACAGTGGTATTTGCTATACAAGAAAAAGCTGACCTCTTTTAAATAATTTCCACCGTTAAACTCAATTATATTGTGGGCAAATCATATTATGGGGTAATTCTGTTGTGGTTTGGGACAATTTGATTGTGTTGTGGATCAAAGCTGTTTGTTATTAACTTTAGTTTACTTTGCAGGGCCTCTGCATTTTTCTTGTAAGGAATAATTGATGATGAACCATTTAATTATTTACAATTAATGTACACTCAAGGTCATAATGCACATACTTTCCATATATATTAAAAGTAATCTTGGGGGGAGAGCGGAATGATCAGAATCGAGCATTCAACCATGCTGTGATATAAACATGCAGTGCTGGGTAGATTACTTATAAATTGTAGCAGTTACTGATTCCAAATGACATGACAAAAATTGTAGTTAGCCCCTAAAGTCCTGAGGGTATTTTCAGAGTTTTTTTTTCTTTTCTGAGTGACACAGAAAAAAGTAAAGACTTGTAACTCCAAAACTATAGCAAGGAGAGTCAAATGGTTGGTACTTTTTTAATTTGGTCATTCTCATGCTGAGTAACTGGGAAAAAAAAAAAAAAGGGAAAATTTACATTTCATGAAATAAGGTAGCGGGGTTCATTCTTTTTTGATGTTCCTCTATATGTGAGCTGTATTTGGATCAAATTTTGTGGTGATCACATGAAATCAAGAAATCAAAAGTTACAGTATTTGGGACAAAGGTAGGCTTGAGTGACATGCACAAAAATAATGACTCATAACTTAAAATCTCTAGCAAGGAGAGTCAAAAGGTTGATATCGTTTGAAAGAAAACTTACATTTTTGAATAAAAAATAAATAATTAAATTTGGACATTCTCATGCTGAGAAACTGCTGATAAAGACAAAAAATAAAAGTTTGCTCAAGGGAAATTTAACATATATTTCATATTTGACATGCAATAACTCAAAGAGGAAATAAGGTAGGAGGACAATTCTTTTTTGGTGATGTTCCTCTATATGTGAGCTGTATCTGGATTTCGTGGTGATCCCATAAAGAAATCAAAAGTTACAGCATTTGGAACCAAGGTAGCCTTTTTATTTATCCATTGGCACCCTCTGATGGGCAGCTCATGATCGGTTTATTGGATTATGTTAATCTTGGACTCATTTCAATTGGGAGAATCCACTGTAAGCAATGATTTTCTACAATCTATGCATGTTTCATGAAGTTACAAGCTAAAATGCCAAGTGATAGCTATATTTTAGTTTTAGTTAACATCGGTGCGCCTGTGGGATTTTATGTGTTGTAATTGCGTGGAATATATTTCGTGATTGGCTTATTGGATTACGCTGATGTTGGACTCATTTTAATTGTGAGAATCTGCTGTAAATAATGTTCCAATTTTCCACAATCGAGGCATGTTTCTTGAAGTTACCAGCCAAAACGTGACATATATGCTACATCGGTTTATTATTTATAACAAAAAGTTTAGTCAAAGCCCAAACAATTATACTCATTGTATTCTACTCCATAACACCTTTCAAATGACATATAACACATGATTATCTGAGCTGTATGATGCTTTTGACACATTGAAGTACGTAGTACAAAAAAAAAATTCATAAATTCTGATTTTAAAAAAAAAAAAAATCAGCAAATAACTCAGCAGTACTTAGGAGTTAATCAAATTGCCTACATTCATTGTAAAATTCAGACTCTAAGCTTTTAACACCTATTTTGTGATGATATAGGCAGGTGTTTTGAAAAATGTGATTATTTTTTTTTTATAGCTAGGTGGCGCCCGTGGGCAATACACTCCGTTTTAGAGTGATGACTCAGCACTCGTTAAGAGTTGAACAAAATAACTGAGTTTCTAAGCTTTAAAATGGTACCTATTATGTGTTATTCCTGTCAGTGTTTGCTTAGTAATTTGATTATAAATTTTTTCGCAGGCGGTGGTGTCCACTTTGGGCTTAAGGGGTTAATAATGTAATCTAGATTTGTATTTTAGGTAATGTATTCTGACTACTTTTTGATTACTTTTTAGATTACTTTTGACCTAACTCATTTATAACACTGATTTGAATAGGATAATCTTGTATCATAATGATATTAAAATACAAAGAGAAAGAAAATAAATATTTTACCTGCATGTCATGTGACCATTAACCGACATCAGATAACCGTGAACTTCCTTTTATTATTATTATTATTATTATTGACTTAATTTTACATATATTTCATATTTGACATGCAATAACTCAAAGAGGAAATAAGGTAGGAGGACAATTCTTTTTTGGTGATGTTCCTCTATATATGAGCTGTATCTGGATTTCGTGGTGATCCCAATAATAGTGATCATATTATTATTATTATTATTATTATTAATAATTTTATTATTTACCTAACTAACTTAAAATTGAAGGGCTTACTTCAAGTAATTACAGGTGCATCTCAATAAATTAGAATGTCATAGAAAAGTTCATTTATTTCAGTAATTCAACTCAAATTGTGGAACTCGTGTATTGAATAAATTCAATGCACACAGACTGAAGTACTTTAAGTCTTTGGTTCTTTTAATTGTGATGAATTTGGCTCACATTTAACAAAAACCCTCCAATCTCAATAAATTAGAATACTTCATAAGACCAAATTTTATTTTTATTTAAAAAAAAAATAAAAATAAAAAAAAACATTTTTAGTGAATTGTTGGCCTTCTGGAAAGTATGTTCGTTTACTGTATATGTACTCAATTCTTGGTAGGGGCTCATTTTGCTTTAATTACTACCTCAATTTGGAGTGGCATGGAGGCGATCAGCCTGTGGCACTGCTGAGGTGGTATGGAAGCCCAGGTTTCTTTGACAGTGGCCATCAGCTCATCTGCACTGTTGGATCTGGTGTCTCTTAGCTTCCTCTTGACAGTATCCCATAGATTCTCTATGGGGTTCAGGTCAGGCGAGTTTGCTGACCAGTCAAGCACAGTAACACCTTGGTCATTGAACCAGCTTTTGGTACCTTTGGCAGTGTGGAAAATGAAATCAGCATCTCCATAAAGCTTGTCAGCAGAAGGAAGCATGAAGTGCTCTAAAATTTCCTGGTAGATGGCTGCGTTGACTGTGGACTTCAGAAAACACAGTGGACCAACACCAGCAGATGACATGGCAGCCCATTTCCTGAAGATGTCTGTGTGTGGTGGCTCTTGATGCACTGACTCCAGCTTCAATCCACTCCTTTTGAAGCTCTCCTAAGTTCTCAAATCGACTTCGCCTGACAATTTTCTCAAGCCTGCAGTCATTCCTTTCACTTGTACACCTTTTCCTACCACACTTTTTCCTTCCAGTCAACTTTCCATGAATATGCGTTGGCACAGCACTCTGCGAACAGCCAGCTCTTTCAGTAATGACCCTCTGCGGCTTACCCTCATTGTAGAGGGTCTTGATGATCGTCTTCTGGACAACTGTCAAGTCAGCAGACTTCCCCATGACTGCTGTTGGGATTACTGACCTAAACCCAGTATTTATACCCTGAGAATGATAATTTAATAGAACTTGAAATTAAATATTCTAATAATTTGATATACTGTTTTTTTATTTTGATGAGCAGCAAGCTGTAATCATCAAAATGAAAACAAAAAGTCTGGAAATATTTTACTTTATGTCTAATAAATCTTGAATATATTTAAGTTTTACTTTTTGAAATAAATTTCAGAAAAAAAAATGATATCCATGATATTCTAATTTATTGAGATGCACCTGTATATTAGGGCAAAGAGATGCAGCTGACAAAAAAGTTAGGGAATCCCTGCATTGCACGTAAATATGAAATGACGTGAATTTGTACATTTTAATGTGTTTGAAAGACAAAAGTCTTCCAGAGACAATAATACATGGTTTAATGGTTCACTGAGTGATAATTCAAATAATAATGTGTTTGTCAGGAGCTGATTAGATATGCACTATTGCAATGTTGAGAAAACACTCCTTAAAAGTGAAATGATTTCTGTAAAGTGATCAAATGCTGTGTGGGTCTCAGTTTTTAGTGATCGGCTCAACAAACCTGGAAGAACTTCTGAACGTATATAAGCAGTAGGCTTTTAAAGAAAGGAAAATATTTTAAAATGTTATATATAGTCTAATTACAAGTACTTAATTTTTGGACTCTTATCATGTAATCCAGATTACATGTAATTAGTTTCTAACCAGAACTGTAAATATGCACCAAATACTTTTGATCCTGAGGGACAAAACTGCTGCACGAACCATATTAGAGTGTCTGCTGTTCACCAGCATCAAGATTTGCCTTGATGTCTATCTGAGACCAATGAAAGACGCTGCGCTTGAACACTGCAGAACAACAATAAGAAAAAAAGGTGGTGTTGAAGCTTTGACCACTAGGCCTGACTTCAAAGTGCAGATGAAAGCTTTTCAGATGTGGACTGCTTCCCAGAGAGGGTTTTCGCTGTACTCAAAATGCTCTGCATCTCCACTCTGTGAGACCCAAAAGAGGTGGAGTGGGCGTTCTGACAGGCCAAGCTCTGGTACTGTACTTTGGCTTCAGACAAGCCTGGATATGGTGTAATTCTCAAATGTTTTTGGTACAAAGCAGTGCCTAAAGCAGAAGACTGTGACAAGCTTTGTAGGAAAAGGAATTCTGGAAGAATACAAGACATATTAGGATTCCCCCCTCCGTCATATTTTATTGAATTTTATCTAAGGAAGGACACTCCTGATAATGAGGATTATGATTATTGGTTAGTGCTAGTAAGGAGACTTGGACTAGATGTTACACTTTTCACTTTGAAAAACTCTTTGTAAAGACTCTCTTAAAGACTTTATTTCATTAAATTTAATTTAATTAAAAGCCCTTATGTCCATCATATGGTTGATTCTACTGAAGTAAATATGAGAATGAATATGGAGAAGCTTATCACTTGAATGTGTGTGCTGTGATCTTAAGCTAATGGAAAAAGAGTAAATATTAGTGTTGAGTTAGAATCTTAAATTAGTATGCATAAGTAAACAGAGATGAGGCATGTCAGCCTGGTTGCTTTGAACACTATTAGGGGATTTATAACCCTTAGCCTTGGGGCCGTATTTTGATAAGAAAAGAACAGCAGACAGCCATCAGACATTGACCATTAAAAACGTCCAAAAACCTGATGCTTTGGTCAGCCCAGTGGTTAAAGATCCAGGCTGGTAACCAAAAGACTGTACATTCAAATTCATAAGCTATCACCAATGTTCCCTTGACAAGACATTTGACATTTGCTATATTATCAGACAAGCATTTGCTCTTTTCAAATGGAAGTCCTATGTGTTTGGATGTGTTTTAGGAGAGACCCCTGACAAAAGTGCTTTGGGTGTACAGTAGTACATAAGAAAGCGCTATATAAATATCTCATTCATTCATTATTAATCATAATTATGGTAAATAATGTTTTTGCCAGGGCAGTTATAATAATGTCAACTTGTTGCATGTGATATTTGTTTTTTCAAATCTTCAAATTAATCTGTTTATTCTTGTGGATGTTTTGTAAAGGTTACTGTTTTAACTCAGACAAGCAAGGGGGTGGAGCTTTGCAAAGGGTCAAGAGGCATACAGTAATTGTGTATACTCGGAAGTCTAAAATTCTGAGTTCCCAGTAGGAACTTTTAACTGGAACACCCCCTCAAGTCAGATTTCTGACTCAGAAACTCAACTGAATCACATGTGCAACAACCCTAACTTCAGAATCCAATATGGCTGCTCAGCGCATCAACAGTAGTAATATATTGTTTATTAGCACTTCTAGGCAGCGGTCCAGTTTGTTCTTTATGCCCCTTCCTCGCTAACTTCCCTCAGTTTCGCTGACTCGGATGTACGTCATTGCTTACGTTGCACGAACGCCCACTAGTGGCGGAGCCCTTGCAATGGGTTGAACTGGAACATCCTTGATCACTTGGAATCCGCTATGGAGTTGATTTATTATTTACATTTTTTCCCTTACGAAACTGCATTTCCCATAACCCATTGCCCGGACTCATTATACCTTATTACTTTCAGCTGTTTCTCATTACCCTTGTTAACTCTGCCTATAAAAGCCCTGTTTATTCAGTCACTCTTTGCAAAGTCTTGTATGTTGTTATGCTGCATTTCTGAGCATTATCCTGATTTTGTGATTTTTTTTGTTTGTTTGTTTGTTTGTTTTTTTTGCCCAGTTGCTCATTTGGATTGTTTGCCTGTGTTTGACCTTTTGCCTGGTATATGGATTACGATTCTGAATTGTCCCAATAAAGCTGCGTTTGGATCTTCACAGTTCATAACAGTCTCAATAAACTCAGTGGTGCATACAGTACTATCCAACTTCTATCTGTGGATATATGTTGACATGTGTATGAGTCTGAAAGAGTAAGCACAACAAACGTTTGTCCATCTTAGTTTTGCGACCTCTGAATTGGAATGCTGTGAACTTTGGTGTGGCGTTATTCCCGGCTCAGACTACTGAGGTAAATTGAACGCAGCATAAGAGTATAGGACTTCAAAATTTGATGGATAAATTGATCTTCAAAGAATATGAGAAATCCCTTGCTTACGGGCTTTAGTACCTTGGCAAATCTAAGCACAGTTTGTGACGTTGTCATGATCAATTCAGTGAAACTCTTGTAGAGAATCATGATTACTGAATTATTCTCAGGAGAAAAACATAGATGCAGCTATAGAACATGAATGCTACTCTCATATTTAGCATACAAATGGCAATGGCAATCATCATGCTAATTTATGTAAATCTCTCGTCTGATACAATCACTTGAAGTGACTTAACCTTTAACCTCATCTATGTTATACATTCTGAGTGTCATAAAAAACCAATTACATTTTACTGCCAACGCACTCTCGGTGATATTACAGAAATAAGATTATTGATGATTATGATATTGGGTGAAATACATTGCAGAAAAATTTTAGTATTGCAAATGTTTCTAAAATACAAGAGATGGTGGCACTATTTTTGCCAGATCAGAAAGCAGTAAAATGTTTGAAAAGGTTAGCCTCTTCTCACAATCATGTCTGACATTATGTTTTCTCAGAAATGTCTGCTTCAAGGGAATAACTGTAACTGTTCTGTATAAGCGGACCACATTGTGTGCAGTTAGTTTTGAATAGCTTTTTACTAATAATACAAAAGAACAGCTGAAGGATTGTGAAAAGTACTAACTTATGATTCAAGCAGTTAATCAATGATGTTCTTTTGAACTTTCTTTTCATCACCATTTCCACAAAAAAAAAATATTATGAATCACAACTGTATTCAACATGGATAATAAGAAATGTTTCTTGAGCACCATATCAGCATAGAATAATTTCTGAAGGATCATGTGACGCATAACCTGATTTTGCTGAGTTCAACACGTTCCTGGGTCAACATTTTTGTTGATCCTGGAACAACATTCAAATTCAAATTTTGGGATAACATATGGGTAGGATTAGGTTTAGGGGTAGGAATAGGGTTAAGACTAAATTTTCAGACTGGAATGTTGTTCCAGGATCAACAAAATATGTTGACCAAGGAACGCATGTAACTCAGCAATATCAGGATGTGCATCATGTGACACTGATTAAAGGAGTAATGGCTGCTTAAAATTCAGCTTTGCCATCACAGGAATAAATTAAATATATTCAAATTAAAAAAAGAGACATTTTAAATTGAAATACTGTATTTTTGATCATATAAATGCAGCCTTGGTGTGCATAACAGACTTTTCATAAAAAATCTCACCAACTTCAAACTTTTGAATGGTATTCAACCTGAAATACCTTGTGAGAATTTAAAGTGTTGTTTCCTTTAAAACTACTAGAGGTTGTGTCAGTCTCAGGTCACCTGAAAACAAGAGTACATCAGCAAGCTTTAAAACTTCTAGGAGGATGATACTTGTTTAGATATACACTAGAGAAAGTGCTGAGGACCTGGTTGTGCTTTCTGAATATGTGATGAGAGGCGAGCGCTTACATGTCCTGACGCTGCAGTTCTTCTGCTGTTCAGTGGGTGGTAGCAGAAACCTCTCTGACAGCCCGTCTCGCTTTAATAGGCAGGACTGTACAGGGAATTCAAAGCCCACCTTTATAAGTCACAGAGACAGTGAAACAACAGAGAGCAGAGGAATAACGTGACTTGTAGCAGTATCACCCCCCCCCCCCCCTTTTTTTTTTAAACTAGCACTGTTTTATGTCCTCTGCTCATATGTAAGTCAGCTGATATTCTCCTGCTCTGCCGCCCTCTATCCCTTTGAGCAAAGGGCTGAACTTTAAGTACACTCGCTTTCTGTTCTGCTTTATTCTTTTGCATTATGCCAAAACTGTTTCCTATATTATAAACATGCTGCCTATGCAACTATTTTTTATTAGGAATTTGACTGTCATCACTTTCCAACTGAAAATTAACTAACTGGATCTGAATATATTTTAAAGGCCATTACATTTTTATAGCCAGCATCACAGTAAATAGCCTATAGCAGAAGTTTACTATGAAACTAGTTTCCCAAACTACACTGTATTCATAATTTAAAGGTACAGACTTTTAATTTATTTATTTACAAATGAATACCAGTACATCAAAAAAAATAAAAAATAAAAAAAATAAAAAAATAATAATAATAATAATTCGTTCAGAACAGCATTCTTGCTTTAATGTAATGATTTATATTTTGAGTTGTTGAATTGGATTCAAATTCTGACTAAAAAAACCTGACTCAAATGAAAGGGTTAGTTCACCCAAAAATGAAAATTCTGTCATTTATTACTCACCCTCATGTCGTTCCACACCCGTAAGACCTTCGTTCATCTTCAGAACACAAATTAAGATATTTTTAATACAATCTGATGCATAGTGAGGCCTGCATAGCCAGCAAGATAATTAACACTTTCAGATGCCCAGAAAGGTACTGAAAACTTATTTAAAGGGATAGTTCACCCAAAAATGAAAATTTGATGTTTATCTGCTTACCCCCAGTGCATCCAAGATGTAGGTGACTTTGTTTCTTCAGTAGAACACAAATGATGATTTTTAACTCCAACCGTTGCCGTCTGTCAGTCAAATAATGGGAGTGAATGGGATCTTGGATCAATAAGAGTCGAAAAACCTTGCATAGACAAATCCAAATTAAACCCTGAGGCTCGTGATGACACATTGATGTCCTAAGACATGAAACGATCGGTTCAGCACTCGCTTAGTGAGGTCTGATCGCGCTCTGACAACGGCAGTGATGTCTCGTGCATATACTTCAATGAGTGCCAGACATCACTGCCGTTGTCAGAGCGCGATCAGACCTCACTAACCGAGTGCTGAACGCAGTTGGACATAGTGGTGTTTTAGAGGTAAAAAAATGATATAAATACTGTTCGGTTTCTCGCACAAACCGATTGTTTTGTGTCTTAGGACATCAATGTGTCGTCACAAGCCACAGGGTTTAATTTGGATTTGTCTATGCAAGGTTTTTCGACTCTTATTGATCCAAGATCCCATTCACTCCCACTATTTGACTGACAGACGCAACGGTTGGAGTTTAAAATCATCATTTGTGTTCTACTGAAGAAACAAAGTCACCTACATCTTGGATGCGCTGGGGGTAAGCAGATAAACATCAAATTTTTATTTTTGGGTGAACTATCCCTTTAAAACCGTTCATGTGACTACAGTGGTTCAACCTTAATGTTATGAAGTGACAAGAATACTTTTTGTTCGCCAAAAAAACAAAATAATGACTTTATTCAACAATATCTAGTGATGGGCGATTTCAAACCACTGATTCATGAAGCTTCGAAGTTTTACAAATCTTTTGTTTCGAATCAGTGGTTCGGAGTGTGTATTAAATTGCCAAATCACTAGATATTTTTGAATAAAGTCGTTATTTTGTTTTTTTGGCACACAAAAAGTATTCTCGTCGCTTCATAACATTAAGGTTGAACCACTGTACTCACAGGAACTGTTTTAAATATATCCTTAGTAGCTTTCTGGACATCTGAAAATGTTAATTATCTTGCTGGCAATGGAGGCCTCACTGAGCCATCGGATTTCATCAAAAATATCTTAATTTGTGTTCTGAAGATGAATGAAGGTTTTGCAGGTGTGTAACGAGATGAGGGTGAGTAATTAATGACAGAATTTTCATTTCATGAATCACTCCATTTGTTTTGGCCTATATGTTTGTTTTATTTTATTTTATTTAGTTTTTTGAAAAAATGTGACATGCAAAAACGATTCTTTATCCTTATCTAAGATACAGTCACATTTAACTGAAAAAGTGTTTCAACCCCAAAGAAATGGAAGTGTTTCTGTGCCTATTCAAATGGTTCTCTGACTCAATTAACACTGCAATCGATCAAGGCTCCAAACGTATTAACTCAATTTAATAGCATTCATTTGACTCTCATCCTCCATATGACGAAAGCATGAATAATGGTGTCATTAATTGCGATCACTATTCAGATTTCACTGTCCAATCCTGCAGTGTCATTACCTGCCTGTTGCCATCGATTATGATGTAGCACGCAGCCAATAGGCCCACATTTAATTGGGTCGGTTATTATTTATATGTAAATGTATTTTCATATTGCTGATTTTATCAGCCTGTGTCTGGAAATAAACACAGTGTTTGTGTCTTAAATCTACTCGCAAAAACATTCACAACGAGGCTGGTGATATAATTACAGCAGGTAGTCTTCAACCTGAATAATAACTTTATCTCTGCCGGTGAAATGGCAGTCTAATGGATTTTCCCCCATGAACCCTGTTAAAATGAAAATGATTATGTAAATAAAATACATATTTTATGTGGGGAAAAACTTTAAGGTTTCATTAAGATGGAAAATGAACAATTTTGGTTCACAATTTCTTCATCCATGTGGTTGTGAAATACTGTGACATTTTCTCACCTCCCTTGCAGTACTTAAATACTTGGTATTACACAGCTCGGTGGGTTCAGACAGGCCAAGGGGGACTGGCTAATTTTCAAAGTGTACATAATATTGATTAATACAGACTAATGAAACTAATGATTTGTACTTTAGATGAGGATAGTGATTATGTTCAGGGTTATTTTATAAAATTACCTACAGTATGCTGTAGACTGAACATAAATATTTTCTTGTGTAAACTGTCAGCCTACTTATGTCACTTAATGGTTCACCCAGTGGTTCATCATTTACTCACCCTCATGTCGGTCCAAACCTGTATGACTTTCTTTCTTGTGTGGAACATAAAATAAGATCTTTTAGAACAATCAACGGATGTTGTCCATATGATGAAAGTCAACGAGGTCTAAAGCAACACTGGACCCCAGTGACTTTCATTCTTCTTTTTCATTTTTTAAATGAATTATCCCTTAAAAGGTTAGCTCAAAATTCTGTCATTAATTACGTCGTTCTACACCCGTAAGACCTTCGTTCATCTTCAGAACACAAATCAAGATATTTTTGATAAAATCCGATGGCTCAGTGAGGCCTGCATTGCCAGCAAGATCCTTTCCTTTTTCGATGCGCAGAAAGCTACTAAAAACATATTTAAAACAGTTTATGTGAGTACAGTGGTTCGACCTTAATATTATAAAGCGACAAGAATACTTTTTGTGCACCAACAAAAACAAAAATACTGACTTTATTCAGCAATATCTAGTGAAGGGTGATTTCAAAACACTGCTTCATGAAGCTTCGAAGCTTTACAAATCTTTTGTTTCGAATCAGGGATTCAGAGCACCGAAATCACGCGACTTCAGTAAATGAGGCTTCATTACATCATATAAGTGTTTCGAAATTCCAATGGTTCACGTGACTTTGGCAGTTTGATACATGCTCTGAACCACCGATTCGAAACAAAAGATTCATAAAGCTTCAAAGCTTCATGAAGCAGTGTTTTGAAATTGCCCATCACTAGATATTGTTGAATGAAGTCGCTATTTTGTTTTTTGCTGCACAAAAAGTATTCTCGTCGTTTCATAACTAAGTTTGAACCATTGTACTCACATGAACTGTTTTAAATATGTTTTTAGTATCTTCTGGGCATTGAAAAAGGAAATGATCTTGCTGTGAATGCAGCAGTAGTACTCATAGTGGAACTCACATTAATGATGCACATGTTTTACAGATTGGGCTAAAAGGGAAATGTGAAAATGGACAGTGAGTGAGAAGCTTTTAGAAAGTGAATTTTGATAACGGTTTCTTTGAGCAGCCTGTGTAGAGGAGTTTGACGTGGGTTTTCTTGGTTGAGGATCAGACATGCTGCTGTGTTCTAAATCACCTGAAAAGACTTGATAGTTCTAGATGGGAGGCCAGGTAGTAAAGCACTGCAGCAATTCAGCATATTTACTGTAGTTTCTGTAAGGTCACAGATGAAGTTTCGGTATAGCATTCTCACTTAACCCCTTTTCAGATGACAACTCTTTTAGATGGGGACGTGATGGAATTTTAGCAGGTGCTAGTCTGTTATTTGGAATCATAAATGCCTGTCTTTCTTCCACCATTTAGGAGAAAATTACATCCAAATTACTTAGTATTTTTGACAAGCACCAGAGTGATGTGGTAATTTGATTTCAACCTAAATTGCTAGAATTGGTCAAAAAGTCATTTTGGAAAATCTTTTGACACTTTTGCAGGTAATGATAGTTTGGATGTTTGGCACAAAGGATGCTTGTATCAAAGAACTGAGAACTGTATTTAACTAGAGCCACTTGCACACTGCAAAGATTTGTGTGTATGGCATCCTGAATTTTTGTTGATTGACAAAGAGAGAACCATAGCAGCAATTTGACATCTAGTGACTGTAAAGAACACGCATGAATGCCAACATTTTGACTTGTTTAATGTTAGATATCTTCCTTTATTTTTTTGGTCAAAAATAATTATTGATTATGCTGTTGAAGATGCTGCTTTTAAGTAATGTCAACACATTACTGTCCAGAAAGTGCATGTTACATAAAAGCAGCATCTTCTGTGTGTGTGGCCTACAGTAAAGATCCGTGCGGTGGGTTAATGCTGTGTATAGATGCAATGCGGCATAAAATCTGCACTAAGATATGCTTTCTCTGATCTGCATTACTCACTGGCCCCATAGGCTGAAACCCTTTGGAGAACCTCTAGGCACCCTTTGATGGTGCCTCACTGAGTACTCAAGGAATATCAATGTACATTTCAAATGCCTCAAAAATTGTACTTTCTGCCTTTTCCTTTAAGTGCTAGAGGAACTAATTTCCATGCACAAACTTGTGGGTTCCTCAGAGTTCCTCAGAAACACGCCGTTCTTGAAAAGTTTTCCAAATGGTAGGCTATACCTGCAAATATCATTAGCTACATTTACATGCAACTAAATAATCAGTTTATAGTGACTGATGGTTCAGTCGAACTGAAAAGCCTTCATGTAAACACCTTAATCGATCTGACTGAGCTCCATCTGAATGAAATTTTTATTGGATTGAAAGGTGTGGTGTAGACCTGAAATAATTCAATCGACAAGGAAAAAATAAAGGACTTACTGTAGCTTGTGCACATGTGCAGTGCCATGATGTGTACATTTACATACATTTTATGACATTTTACACCAAGGGCATATGTTTATTTATGTCTCACGTCTGGTCAGTGGATAAAACTGAATATTTACTAAATATGAGCTTGTCTGATATAAATGTCTATGCATGTGCTGAAGTTTTGTATGTAATACATGCAATGCATATGTAAACGAATACGTGACTCGGATTGCAAAGTTTAGGGTTCATATAAATAGAACTTTCAGAATCTGAAACCGGATTGGATTCATTCCGACTGAGGAAAAATAGTGTATGTAAACATACCGATTTCATGCTCTAATCTGATGAGGTCAATGAGCATTAGCAATACTATGTGTATTCATTAAGCGTTCAATGAAACACTCAAGATTTTTGACTTAGCATCCACATACCATACTTGTAATACAGATAGAATTCTGAATCAGTATTCACCCCCTCACTCTTACTTTCTACAGTGCCAGGAGCAACGCCATGGGCTCCTAACCAGGCTTCTATTAGCGGTGCCTTAGGATCCTGTCATAACCGACTGGCACAACCTGAAGAGCTCAGCAAGAATATGCAGAACTTCACATCTGCCATCATCTGAGAGTCATCTGAGAGTCGGTTTCAAACCCTCCCCTTGAGCAAAGTTCTACAAAAGCGGCCTGTTTCGTAAGTCATACGAGATCAATAAGGGAAAAAACAGATATTAGAAAATCACAAAAAACTAAAATACTAATGCCCTTCTGCAAACTGGCCCTGAGAAGAATCTGATCACAGCAGGAACGAGATGAACCGCGGTGAAGAATGATAATTCAGTTTCTATTCGTAATGGGCATCTCATCCTTTGTTTGGTGACATTTGGCAATTGGGAAAATCATTACGTTAATCTACACCAACAGTGCATGCACTTTATAACTCTGGCAGCAGTTTTTCTTGCCTGTTCGCTCTGCATTCCACAGAGTGTGGAGAAAATTAGGGGGTGTAGGAGGCACCGGCATTTTTGAGCATGAATTACTCTGCCTAGATTATCACTCCATCCAGTGCACTCCATAGCCCTGCTACTGATTTGAAATACCAGAGTCTGTTGTGACAGTGCCTGTTTTTCTGCTCTTATCGACTGCAGCGTCTGGGCACAGCACTGGCAGCAAGATATGGACGAGAAACTTTAATGCACTCTACACATGAGGCTAAGGCTTTATTCTGTGTTGTACATGAAAAGACATATTTGAATATTGCATTGCTATTTTCAATGGCTTATGGACCAGTTTGACTGACAGCCGTTATCTGATGTTAATATAATTTGTTAAATGAACTCTTTCCCCAACATGATGGACAATTTCATTTATGACACAACACGTCCCTGCCATTGACAGAATTCCAGTAGCCCCTCACTGCAGAACACACGAGATCCAGGGTGCGGAGATGGGAAGGTTAAGGGATATGTAAAGTGGGAGGAGTTGGATCCAGATCCAGGGGGTGGAGATGAGTAGGTTTTAGATCCAGGGGGCGGAGACGGGTACACTCAAAAAAATAAATTGTTGAATGAACACGATTTGATTGTAGCACCCATTATGCATCTAATCAAATCAAGTAAACTTGGATTGCTTTGAATATTTTATATGAACCATATACATTTGTAGTTTAAATATGATTTTAATATTTCAATGTAACTTCTTTGAAACTAGTTGAATCAAAATGTTTGTACGGTGTTACTGTGGTAATGCACTTTCATTCAACAAAATTCTGCCTTGTTACACCAACTAGTTAATGTCTTGTTCATGTATGGCTATGGTAATTTAATGAATAACTGTCTTGTTGTTACAATTAGATTTAAATTTAAATTGATTTATGCAAAAAAGATGTTTTAAGTTGATCATAGATCCATTGACACCAATGCAGCTAGGATCAATTTAGGTTTGTGATGCTTTTGGGAAACATTACCCAAAGCACTACCATAGTGATCACTTCATTATTAAAGTGAATTGAAACCATTAACAGAAACTTTTAAATACCAACATAATAGAACAGTAACCATTAAAAAGACACTCCATTTTCTCATCTTGCTAAAAAAAAAAAAAAAAAAAAAAGCTTAAAATAACACTTTATTTCAACATTTACTCTCTCAGTTCAGCCCTTTTGCAAAGCATGATGGGAAGTAAAAGTCCTGTTTGATTAACTTCTGGTTGGGTTACTTGATTGATACATGTTATTTCAATATGAAAACATCAAGTTAAGTCAAAGAGTAATCGTTTCAAGTCAATTTAACACGAATCAATCACATTTAAACCAGAAACCTGGTACAATGGTGTTGCATCAAAATAAATTGTTTAAGTAAAGTGAACAGCATCAAAAATCTTTTTTTTTTTTTTTTTGAGTGTAGGTTTAGGGATATGTAAAGTGGGAGGAGTTGGATCTCGCCCCCTGGATCTTGTGTTCTGCAGCGAGGACTTTTCTCGAATTTTCCGACAATACACATCTTCACTTTTATAGGGGGAACTAATGCACATCTTCTGAAATAGTATAGAATCTCTGGATGAAAACACAGGTGAAGAAGAACACTAACAAGCGAGAGAAACATTGCTTATGCTCTTGTAAGATAACACGATCATCAGAACAGCCTAACGTTACCGAATTAAATATCAAACCCACAAAGAGTTATAGGACTGTGCAAGCCTTGGGGCCTAGTTTTGTCTTTGACAAAAACGTGATTTTCTCAGCTTTTTGTTCAAATTTTTTTTTTTTTTTTTTTTTACCCACATATAAGTTTATAAAAAATAATGTATGACGTTAGAATAAATTATTATTATTATTATTATTATTATTATTATTAAGCAGATGCTCTTCTCTTCCTTTTATATATCCCTTTGATATATTGTATGTTCAGATACTCATACAAAATATACAAACAATACAAAAATAATATTCTGGGGGCTATGAAAGTTGTTGTTTTTTTTTTTTTTGAAAATGATAAAAAATGTTGGTGCTGGTGTGCAACTTAAAAAATGCTGTCAGGGAAAGAGTTAAATTATAAAATATATAAAATGTATTTATTTATTTATTTATAAATATATAAAATGGATAGTTCTGACCTCACTGATTGCACTGTTTTTATTTAGCTTATATAAATACCTTTTCTTTTTATTTGTTTTAATCTAGTTTTATATTATTTTTTTGTTACATATTTTACTGAATCATTTTTACGTTCCTAAATGTTTTTAAAATGAACTTTATTTTTTAAATGTTTTATTGTTATATTATTTTCAATATCTTTTTTGAGGCATGTTAAAAAATTAGCATTGTGAATGAAATGTGCTAAATAAACTTTAAATTAAATTCTCAATGGATAAGCTGCATTCAAAGTCACAGTAAAATCACCAATGCTTTGTAGTCATGTTGCTCTGCAACCGCAAATAACCTATAGCCAGGTGAACGAGCAATGTTATTTTGGTAGTGAAATTTATTCTGATATTTTTTTAATAATACATTTAATTATTTATTAAACATTGGTGTCTTGTATCCTAATGCTACTGCAAACACTATCTCTGTATCTGAGAAAAACACAATTAAACTTCATAACAGATTTGTTATTCAAAATCCCTCTGCAAGAAATAACCAGAGGGGAAAGTAATTACTGCCAGCTAATCCACACATAGACACTCATTAACATGAGCGTAATGATGGTTCTCAGAATTGCCATGTGTTAAAAAGATACATTTCTTCATACTGAGTATGACAGTTCATCAGAACTTCATGGGAATATAAAAAAAATGTAGTAGGTGCTTGTTGTTGTTCTAAATCCAGATCTACAGCTTTGCCCTGGATGTCCTCATTAGTACAATAACACAAAGCTCTGGTGATGTCCTGAATATTTTTTTTACTGTATAGATGTTACTTTTTATCTGCCCATTAAAGGTCCCGTTTTTCGTGTTTTTTTGAAGCTTTGATTGTGTTTATAGTGTGCAATATAACATGTGTTCATGTTTCGCGTGTAAAAAAACACAGTATTTTTCACATAATTTACTTATCTGTATACCGCTGTTTCCACTGTCATAAAAACGGGCTGATGACTTCCTTGTTCTATGAAGTCCCTCCTTCAGAAATACGTAACAAGTTCTGATTGTGCCAGCGGTTCCTGTGTTGTGAATCGACAGCAGTTTAGCGCATCTTGCCCGGAAAGGTCACGCCTCTTACCATAACGTGGAGATGTACGCGCTCAGTGTTATTGTAAACATGTCTTTAATTTTACCCTATCAATTTGAGCCGGAATCAGACCCGGTGATTGGACTGCGGGATGAAAATAACAGCGTTTCGACGACATGGCGACAAACACACTCTACAAACGCAACTCTTGTGTATTCCTGTGGGCGGAGGTTAGTCAAAAAACTGTTTTAGTGACGTCATTAAAGAAGGAAGTAGAGGGATGTAGTCCAAACTGGCTGTTCGATGTAGGCGACTTCTGTTAAATAAAATATCTCGCTTGGCATTGAACTTTGAGCTTTAACATTTTACAGATTTTATTTATACTCTAACAACAACATTACACACTAACTAAAGTTTGAAACATGGGATCATGAAGAACGGGACCTTTAATACTCTCTCACTACTTGCTGATTTGTCTCCCTTAGTCATCCTTAGTCATGAGTTTCCAAGCATCATCATCTAACTTCGCAAATGTCCAGTCTCCTCCACTATTATTATCAAATTATTATTTCAGGATTTTATTATCGTATTTGTCATCCAGAAAGGTCGAAAAAGGTGAGCAATGAAACATTCTTGAACAGTGTGATTTTTAAATTAGCACTCAGACCTCATTAAAAAAAGTTTTGCACATAAAGAAACGAATAACACTTTTAAAAAATTAAATGTACACTCAATTGATGAAGACTACAGTCATAACAGCAGCTAATAAAAGATCACATGACCAGTCCAACTCTTTCTGATGCTGCATCCATGCAGTCCAAATTTCTTGCCATAACGCCCAGCACAACATAAATAAAAATTACTGAGTGTACCTTTAAAAAAAGCTGTCATTTGTGGATCTCTCACAAGAATTCATAAATGCTTCTGCATGCAAAGTCAGCTTTAGGCGTGTTAATGATGTGTGTTAATTAACATTTTCTAAATCGCAAAATTCTTCAATTTACATTCAAACACATTTGGTTGATGCCTTCAGCATTTTTTGAATCTGTGATTAACTCATTTGCCTAAATGTTGGTTTGTTTACTGAAAACACTGAGGCTTCTCAATTATTTCATTCAACCCCTCAATGAGTTTATGAATGTATTTGACCAGAAAGCATTCTGGTTGGTGCTAAATGACATCTTAGAAACAAATTATTGCCTTTTTCTACACCTATAACCCAGGCAGTATGAGAGAGATGGGGAATAGCTCAGTTTAATAGCCTTTAAGCTTGAATGATCAGTCTTGCAGAGGTGCAGTGAAGACAGTGGCCCATCCCCTCTACTCCCACTGGCAGCTTTTGAGTGGGTGGGTGGAAATCAAAGAGACCATTTTAAATGAGTGTTTCAAATCCATTACACAGCAAACATTTAGATGTGCTGGAGGCAGCACATAAAGCAAAGAAGCTGTGAGATGTTTCCCGTTGTATTACAACTGCATCTGAAGCTAAACTAAGCAAGACAATACCACCAGGGTGTGGATTAAGGAACTGAAGACGTGAAATCATTTTACAAAAAAAAGATCCACACTGGATCATTCACCAAATTGAAAACTATATGGTGCTAGAAGAAGTGTTCGTTGATGACACGTTAATCCTTAAAGGGATAGTTAACCCCAAAAATCAAACTCTGCAAAATCAAACACACATGATTTTCTTTCTTCTGAAGAAAACAAAAGAAGATATTTTTCTGAAGATATTTATCTCATTTCTGAAGAAGAAAGAAAGAAAGTCATACAGGTTTGGAACGCCATTAGGGTGAGTAGATGATAACGATCCCTTTAGAAAACAAAAAAGCAAGGAAATGTGAACTGACAACTGTTCAGAATAAATCTGTCATAAAGATTGGACAGTTATTTTAAATGTAGCAGAGCTTTCTATGTGCACTTTATGTTGATTTGAACAGTCATAATCATTTAGATTTAGAATTTTATTCATGCAAATTATTCAGTTTAAGTGTTTGAACAACATGTACAGTGGGGTCTAAAAGTCTGAGGCCACATAGAAAATATGGGTTTCAAAATGTCATTTAAAACTGAAAATAAACAGAATGATGTTGTGATGTGAAATGAATAATAAATATTTAAATATTCTGCAATCTTTCTAGGTCACTAATCAAATAAGCAAATTTATGTACTTTAAAGCAAAAGCTACTCTTGGTTCGTTTTTAAAATCATGCTGGAGAACATGATCAGGTTTTACACAAACTTGTGGAGCCCATATTGAGTGCATGCTGATAATATGCTAATAATATAATGCAGAAACATTTTCTCCAGTGGTCCCATTCTTTTGAAAACCTTTGTAAATTGACAACACACTGTGCCAGTTGTATGGTTAGGCCAAAGACCCTCGTAAAGCAAAAAATGCCCCCGATAACCAGTTCCAGGTGGCAAATATTGCCTCTTAATAAAACTCCACAGTCTGTTCACTGACCATCTGATGTTACTCGCAAAATTGGAAAGCATTTTCTCAATCTGGCTAACTCTAATCTGATTGGATGACTTAATGCAACCGGGAATAAAAGGTTTTTTATCAGTCTGTCTGGAAACAAAGTCATACAAGGTAGCACACTGATTCATTTCCTTTTGAGGATGATATAATTACTGGATTTGTCACAGTTTGCCAAGTTAGTGACATGCTTATGATAGTTTAAAAAATATTACTTGAAAATAAAATAAAAGTGAACTGAAATCAAATAAAATATAAAAAGCCTTAAACTTTTTACTATTTCAGGTAATAAAAATAATTTAAAAAAAAAATCATAAAAATACAATATAGACATTTTTTTTAAATAAATTATTAAAACTTTAAACAAAAATTAAAATGAAAATATAAAAATAAAGACTAATTCAAAATATTCATAAAAATTGTAATATATCTCGATACTGAAATAACACTGTTTAGTGATATCAAATACTTGAAAGACTTCTCTATAGCACTGTCACTAGATATTCAAAAGCAGAACTGTACATTAATTTTAAAGTAGTAATAAATTTTTTATAATATAATTTATAATATATTTTTTAATATAATTATACTTTTTTTCAGCAGTGCTCTATTGTTATAATCTCTTCCAAATAAATACACATGAAAAAAAAAAAAAAAGGGTGATTATTGGCTATAATGTTAGTAATGTATACCAGACCTTATCTCGTAGTCAAAAGTCTGGCTATGAGAGACCGCATCTCACCTGATGTCAACAAACATGTTTGGAAAGCGAAACCATTACCGAAGTCTAGGGACCTTTTGATGGAGGACATAAATTTGCAGAGGCACAAACACACAAACCATGGGGCTATTAGTTACGCAATGGGAGGTCTCTTTCCCCTACCAGCATCCATCATGGTAAAATAGCATCCACAGCTGTGCCATTCCCATCTAAGTGTGTGTGGTAAACTCAGGAGATGCTGCTCTCATCCCATTACTGGAGCATCTCATGTCAGACCTCGGTATTAGTGAGCCCTTGTGTCCTCCACTGTGTGTGTGTGTGTGTGTGTGTGTGTGTGTGTGTGTGTGTGTGTGTGTGTGTGTGTGTGCGTACCTTCATTTATTGCCGTGTGGATCCGTACGAAGAGCTGCTTAAAGCCAAGAGATGTGACTGATAGTGGCAGATGGAGGACTGATGATTCTGACTGCCCACTGAGGGAAGACACTTCACACATCTCTATTTCACAGTTTGGCATTTAGGCCCCAGTACAAGTCACAAACAGCCAGCCAAGGCACTGTTCTCTCAGAAAGTGAGAGAATGTGCAGGATAAGAGACTCCAAGGGACCAGATGTCCCACTGTATGTGAATAATGCTGTATCTGCGTGCGTGTGCGATGATATACGGTGTTCTGAAATCCTATGGGTGATATATGAAGCGATATCTCTCTGCTTTCCCAGGATACAAACTAACTCTTGCAACTGACTCATTTGTAGGGAGAGGCAGAACTCGACTACTCATGTTTAAACATGGCCGCTACAATGCTATCTAAACAAACCCTTCAGGCTGTGAGCTGATAAGCCCCGAATGGGTCTCTGCTTTGCATTTAAGAACAAAATGACAAATGCACAGAGGCTACGTTCACTCAGCAGCACAATATGGTCAGTTTTGTTTTAGAATGCTAAATACTGTTACGTTCACATACTGTATAATGTGACCAAACTGAAGTGACTAATCGAAGAATTGAGTTTTATGAACCTGCGCTGTGTGAACAGAACTACAATGGACAATTAGCTATTTAAAGGAATAATTCAACCAAAATGAGAATTGTGTTATCATTTACTTACTCTCATGTTATTTCAAACAAAAGAAGATCATTTAATGAATATACGGTTGGGTGAATTCAGTGCAATGGCAGAACAATGGCATTGACTCACTTTTATGCTTAATATAGTAAATCACCCACGAGTGTCAGGAAAAAGTTTGCTGTGAAAAATAACTACTAATTAAGTTGTCTTGTTTGCAAGGCTGCATAAGATATTAAGTGTTTTCAGAGAATGTACTGTATCTTTAATACAAGTTTATTTTTCATTCATTTTAAACAAGTGAAACATCTGCCAGTGCATAAAAACAAGACACATTTCTGTTCAAAATACAATATATGAAAACAAGTCTTATAATATCTTATGCAGTGTTGCTTCTGAAGTGCATTTATTTATTTATTTAGATATTTTCACTATACTGAGGGAAAAAACTGTTAATAATTTAGAATGATATATATTTTTTATGACAACTCTGACTGTTTGGCATTGGATATGACAATGCTGATATGTTTGGTCTTGTCAGAATAGATCTGCTATGCTGCTGCTGCAGAGCAAGTACGGGACTTGCTACTTCCAATACATACACACTGTTCTGAGCAAGTAAGACATGCTGCTGCTGTACAAAATAGCATACATGAATTAGCCGTAGCAGATCTATACAGGTGGAGCTGGGGAAGGTGGTGGGTTTCTGAAAGTGCGCTGCATGACCAGTATTTGAAGGTTGAGCAGCGAGCCCATTGGCTACTGATATAGCAGGAGCCAATCAGCTGTGTCCTATAGATAACGGTGTGATTACAAGCAGATTGAGTTAAGGACCTATCAGCCTGCGCCATCTAGAGTTTCATGACAGAACTCTGTATTTATACATTTATCTCATTTTGTGTTCCACAGAAAAGATTAAAGGGGTGGTATAATGACACTTTTACGTAAGTCTCTTATGTCCCCAGAGTGTGTATGTGAAGTTTTAGCTCGACATACCCTACAGATCATTTTTTTATAGCATGTTAAATTTGTCACTTTTTGAGGGTGAGCAAAAATGCTCTGTTTTTGTGTGTGTCCCTTTAAATGCAAATGAGCTGCTGCTCACAAAAGGGAGTTTCAGTAGCTAATTTTAACACTAAGCAGCTAGCGATGAAAAGTTCTGAGAACTTTTTATTCGTGAACCGGTTATTTCAGACAGTTTGTTTCAATAAACCGGTTGAAAAACCAGTTCACCAGTTCTTTTACGGTCCAACGTAATGATGTCATTCGCGATGACATAATGACATCGTCTATAGCAGGCCTGGATGAAAAAACACAAAATATTCAAATATATCAAGTCAGTAATCATAACATCAGTCAACTAAAACATCATTATAATCTGAAACAATTTCTTACAATTTAGTTTTGCATCTAAAGCATCCAAACGGATATACAGGCAGTGATTTGCAAACAAGGACGTTTTACAGTTATAAAGTAAATAAATCTTCATCAGTGCAAAAACCACGATCCACTACTATACATAATCCATTACAAATTATTTGTAATTAAATAAACTTACGTTTTGCCAGATTGGCCCCTCATTCAAGTCCTCTCATAGCATCAGTTGTCCTACTAGTTCGGTTCAGACGCCTGTTCCGTCATTACTGTTCTGTAGCTTCAGATCACACACTGAATCACGCATGCGCAGTATCATCAGCTCATCGGTTCTCAAATCAGACATGTCCGAAAGAAGCAGTTCTCGGTTGTGGTCCGGTGTTGCCTGGTAAGCCCAGACTGATATATCTCCTACAAGATAGATCAGTCTGGTCAGTCCGCCCTCCGTCGCGATTCGAGTCAACTCCAAACCGTACCGTGCAATCAGATTCGTTTATAGTGTGGCGAAAGTCCCTTCAATAGAGTGCCCCAGGGATGACAGCGCACGCGTTCCCTCGACTGAAAGCCTATTCATTTTTCCCATAGACTTTTGGAAAATCGCAGAAAATAAGCTCTGTGTTTAACAAAGGGTTATGACACTTACACGTTTTGTCTATCAAGATAATCTTTACAAGTTAACACAACATTTATAGATTTTGAAGCCTAAATAAAGTCGTCAGATATAAAAGGCTAACAGTAGGCTATAAACGGACTACAGCACACCATGGTCGCGGATCAACGTTGTCACCACCAAGCGTCCTTAAACTTTATTTAGAAAACAACTCTATTTAAAAACATGCTCACTGATTATGATCTGCGCTGTGTATGAATACTTATCCACTTTTTCATGAGAAATGCTGTCCAAATGTCCTGTTTGTCATGATGACGTCTAAAGTCCCTGCCAAAGGAAGTAGTCCCTTTTAGCAATTTGTTAGCAACCGCCGAATTTAAGACACAGTAAAAGTTTAAAAAATCACAAGTGGGTTATAACTGGTGTGTTTTATGTCATAGATCAAAACGTGAAAGTATTTAGAGGCTTTGTTAACCACAGACCTTATTTCAGTCGATTTAGCAAAAACCCATTCAAAAAACCCATAGACTTTACGGCGTTGGAACCGGAAGTCCTAAAATGCTAACTCGCTTCCGGGTTTTGCCTACAAAAACGCGTCATCCCTGGGGCACTCTATATCAACAAAGATTGCGCACGGGAGACCCGAGAGTTTGTTCTATTCAGCCGTGAATTCAGTTTTAAATGACCAAAAACACATTAATTATTTACTTTTCGCTGTTGACTCTCTTGTCGCTTTGCTAACCTCATATCCACCCTTCTCTGATTGGTTTATTCCGCTTCCTGTTTGCTCGGATTTGCTCCGCCCTAGAAATCAAATTGATTCAATGGCCGACCAGACTCATCCGCTGGTACAGTGGTGAGGCTGGATTTTCCAGGCAAGGTCTGGTGATCCGATACTCGAGAACGAGATTGAGATTCAAGAACCGCGAGAGCGATTCAAAAGGAGTCACTTGTTTCCTCTCGCTGTAGTTTGATTACGTCATTTTTTATCTTTATATCATCTTGTTTAGAAAGTAAATAAGCTGTCCATGGATTATTTATGAAACAAATAAATGTTTAGTTTGATAGTTTTACAATTAATTGTTTCCAATCTTTAAAAAAAAAATTACATGAAAGCACATCTGCACAACTTTTACTGTAATGCTTTTTAAATAACATTAATATAACTATTTCTGAACATTAGATAGTTTGATCTGTGTACAAAATATTCATGTTGCATGTAGTTTCTTGTATGTACAGTATATATTTTGTATGCTATTCATCTATTATGGTGTATTTAGAAAAGCACAACAAACTTTTTGTAACTTGAATTAAGTCATAAACATATTTCCAGTATGTTTTATGTTACCACACTTTCCGATGTTCAACAAAACTTGACTAACGTGCTTTTTGTTCTCTTGAAAAGTTACACGCATGCGCAGTATCATCAGCTCATCGGTTCTCAAATCAGACATGTCCGAAAGAAGAGGTTCTCGGTTGTGTACTGATGATCCAAAAACCACTGCAACCGATTCTTGACTCAAGAACTTTAGTAATTTGTGGATTAGTGCCGGAGAACTGTTTCGAACGATTCAGTCTGATTTGGTGAACTGGTTCAACCAGTTTCTGAACGGACGTTTCTGAACGGTTGATTAATTTAGGTAGCTGATGTGGAGTTAACTTAAAGTCATTGATTAGCATATTCTGTTATGATAATCTATAAATCGCTTGTGTGGGATCTCTTGTAAGATGCTACAGAGCCAGAATATATGCTGCATGAAGATAGAACATGTATAGTTTAGTTTAATTACGGTTATAACTTGTCATTTTGTCATCTTGCTTTTATGACATGCTATTGCATTTGTGTCATGTTGTCACAGAGACAAACTTTGTGATTCCCTCCTCTGGCCATCAGAGGGCGCCATCACCAGAATACTGACACTCACACATTCACTCACACGCACTACATTTCCCACAAGCCCTGTACCCTGGCGCTTATCGTCACCTCCAGCTGCCACGCATTATCTGGACTATTTAAGACGCTCTCAACCTCACTATCATTGCGAGGTCTTGTATTGCTATGGTGTGCATTTCTGAGCGTTTACTCTTCTGATTGTCTGCCTGTTATTGACCCAGTTTATTCCCCGTTTATGATTCTCTGCTGCCTGCCCTTAGACTGTTTATTGTGTACTGGACTTGTGATTGATATCTGCCTGCCCTGATCTTCTGCTTGTATTACGATTACGATTCTGCCTGTTCCCTGCCATACCTGTTTGCCTCTGTTTGACCCCTGCCTGTTTGACCACGAGTTCTGTAATTAAAAGCCTGCTTATGGATCCCACTTTGTGTATTTATGTTAATTTATGTAAATTCTAGGGTTAGTGATGTCACCAACCCGGGAAGAGGCTTGATGTAGTTCCTACCAGCCGTTTGTTGTAGTCCTTAAATAGATAATTTTTTTAAAGAAAAATCTCAGTTTGCATTGAACTTTCAGCACTGTAACTTTGCAGATACTGTTTATACTCAAGCAGTAACATTACACACTAACTAATATCAAAAAGTGAAATCGCAATGAACCACACCTTTAAATTTGATCAGTGAACTTTGAATAAGATTTTTTCATTTAATATAAAAATTTATAGAGGATGTTTGTTGAACCAATCAGTGAACGTCGGTGGCGGGCCGTCTGGCTACAAGCTTCCCCTTAATAACCAATGGGTGCATGACTGCTGCATCAGAAATATACATTCTGCTAGAGGCTATGGAAAGGAGTTCACACAGAGAGAACACATCTGCAGATTGCCATGGCAACCTTTCATATACATTTGACAGGTTTGTTTACTAGTCTTCAGGTTTACCAGTGGAATTTACATTATTTATGCCATTTAAAAGGCCTCATTCTACTAACTTCAGTCCTTGGCGAGGTGAAATACTTTCAAATTAGTAGGGAAAGCGTAGGTTGTGCGTTTCAAAGTTCACTCCATTTCCATTTAAATGAATAGCTGTGTGAGCACTTTTGAGGAAATATGACATTTTAGTTAGGTTAACATATTGTGTATGTTTTTCAAAGTCATCATCTGTGAAATTACAAAACCACAGGCACAGAGAGAAAGGGGGCTATGTAGAGGCCTAGTAATATCATTACCAAACACGTAAATCATCAAGCAGCCATTTTCACATCAAGCAGACATCGCTCCTGGCGGATAGACAGCTGTGGTTGTTGGATTGCTCAATTTTAGATGGGAAGCAATGCCCTTCACAAACTTTTGATTATATGAATGTCATAGTAAATGTATATTGATTATATTGGTAACTTTTTGTTCTATTAATGTCACAGACAGAGACAGTCAACATTCACATAATTCTGCTCAGTTTTGATACAGTATTTTGTTAACCCTGCTGGATGGATCAAGATTTGGCTGGTTAGCATGGTCCAGTTAGACCTTGCTGGTAAATATGCTGCAACCTCTGGGCCCGGAGCCCAGTTGTTCAAAAGTAATCTGATCGGATTTCGGCTGTCGGATTGGATCAAATCTTGAAAATGGGTTGTTCTAAAGGAAAAAAGGATTCTGAAATCAGATTACATCACAAAATCCAATCTTGGTTTTGATCTGGATAAAATCATCAGTTTGTGTTGTTCAAAGCTTTTTAGTAAGATATACTAGTAAGGGATACCTTTGATCCAAAAAATCTGGATTATACTGATCCCATCAGAAGGGTGGATTTCAAGAACAAAAATGTAATAAAATTTTAAAACTGGTCAAAAAATACAACATTTTTATCATATAAACATACACACACATTTCTTTATTATTATTATTTTGCTCTTGATTACTTGAACTGTTAAAGTAATCAATTAGAAGGAGACATTAGGCTACATATTTAGCCTTTCGGTAACCTACTGTAAAGTAAAAAGAGATTTTATATCTCATATTCTTTCTAATCACCATGTCCCTTTAGGGGCTCCGTAGAGCATTAATCCAGATTTGGTAATCTGAAAAAGTGTGTATCTGGATCAGGGTGATCCAATCCAATTTTGCTTTCAAAAACCAACACAAAAGTAAGATGGATTACCTGATCTTGGATAGCAAAACATGGGATTTCAAAATCCAGATCATTATGATCCAGATTAAACTTTTTGAACCACTGGCCCCAGTACATCAAAAAAGAAAAGAAAAAGTAATCTGGATTAGAATTATCTGTCTTTAAAAATCCCATGTTATGCTTTCCAGGATCAAGTAATCCATCTTATTTTTGTGCCGGTTTTTCAAACCAAAATAGAATTGGATCACCCTGATCCAGACACACAATTTTCCACATTACCAAATCTGGATTACCAGTGCTCCAAATGGGGTTACATTTTATAGTGTAGGCTGCTTGTAAAGAACAACATGTAGAAGTGGGGTCACTTTAAGTCGGGGGTGTCCAGTCCTGCTCCTGGAGGGGCACTGTCCTACAATTACTCTAGTTCCAACCAGTTAAATACACCTAAATTGAATGCAATTGTTATAAACTTCATTGAATTAATTGTTTGACTGGTTCATGTATGATGATTGTGTCAATGCAGTTAATATTCAGTGATTAAAAAAAAGTTATTTATTTATTGACAGCTGTTTGGGAAATTATTTTATTGCACTAAAATATCTCTCTCTCTCTCTCTCTCTCTCTCTCTCTTTAATAGATATATTAAAAAAACAATCTAATTTATCTTAGCTTGTTACATGCTATTTCAACGCTGTAGATTGATGCAAGACTACACTGTTCATATAAAGCCATTTTACTTGCATGTGCAATGGTGTTGAAATGAATATGCAAATGGAAATACCATTGTGTTTTTTATTCTTCAGGTATGAGAGGTCAAGTGTGAATTAAATGTGACTTTTTTAAAAATAAAAAAAAGAAAAGTACAGGAAAAGAAGTTCAGAAAGTAGCAATTGAAAAGATTTTTGACCAAGAGTAAGAAAATCAATTATATGACAATTTTAGAACAATGAATCACAAATGTAATTCTTCCCAGGGTCTACAGATCAACCATGCAGTAGTGCCTGTGACAATTCCTGTACTTTGTGAGGATAAAATAATAGAAGGAAACAGTTTGAACTAATGCCCTGTGAATTGTACTGTTACTAATTTAGTACTTTGTACTGTGAGGGATGTGAGAATCCTTATTAATGTGGAGTAGACTTCAGTGCAGGTAATAATTAGGTTTAATGCACTATATATACTTGATTGAATGCATAAAGTGTTTTTTTTTTTTTTTAAATATCACACATAAAATGTGCTACTTCCTGATAGATATCACTTAAATAAGTGTCTTGAGAAATCACTCCTATTGCTGTGACAGTCCTCAGTCAGCTCTGCAAACAGCAACGAGTCAGGAGAACAGCACTTTTTTATCTAATGACAGAACACTCTGAATTTTTGTATTTAAGTCTGGCATTGGATTGGCTGACGTGCCTTTGTAAGGAGGGGTTTTGTAGCGGGAGTGTGTGTTTGGAAGAAGGAAGGGGTTAATGTATATCCTATGTGAAATTCATGGAATTAGTGCCTCAGTTTTTAATAAGATAAAAGATTAGGTGCTTAAAATCTATCAATAAAATATGTATATATTTATAAAATAAACCAAAAAAACATACCATAAATTCCTTATATGCTTGTGCGTACTTGCCAAATAAAGTGCATTCTGATTCTGATGATATAAAAAGTTCTGAAATTGCTTTTTGCAACTTTAAGCTTTAAATACTGGACTTAATATAGCAACAAAAAACTCATAAGTCACATGCTTCAAACCAGAAATGAATAAAAGTTCCATTATTTCCACATTAGTGTGTGTTCATTTTGGCAGCTGTTATCGTATGCAGATTCAAACTATAAGCTCCTTTAGGCTAAATTTAATGTTAAACAATGTGCCAGTTTCTCTAGCACTGTCAAATAGCATGTCAAACACTCATGCTATCGAACAGAGCATTTCCAAAGAATCATCTGTGCCAAATCCTTCTGAGGGAGGAAAAAAATTTTTTTTCAAACTATGGTGTATAGTTTTTACATAAAAAAAAAAAAATTGCATTACTATGTATGAGAGCTTGAATTAATTATTGAATTTGCATACAATTTAAGAGTGCCACGGTTTCATAGCGTGACATAGCTTATCAAACCTGATGAGGCCAACTGAGACGCTGCAGATCTTGATAGATCAGGGCTAGGTGCTAATTGGCGGTAAATACAGAGGCGGAGAGAACCTTTAAACGTAGCTAATTATCAACCTTTAAAAATAAATTCTTGAGAGGGTTTAGTAGTTGTGTTCAGTTCTTGAACAATGGCAGCACTTTTAAGTTTTGGGGTTTTGTGGTACTTCGTGTCGTTAGTTGTTTTTGTGCTGCCTATTCTTTGGCACAAAGTCAACAAGCCGTCCAATGGCCTGGGCAACAATCTTCTTTGAGTTTTGAGGTGAAACAGCCAGCACCTCAGGCAGATCCCCTTCAGAAGTGCAATGTGGATGACTATGAGGTGGTGCAGTGTGGAGAGCCTGGCATTTCTCCTGCAAACTGTAATGCTATAAACTGCTGTTTTGATAGACAGCAGTGCTATTATGGCAAAGCAGGTAAGCATCTTATGGTAGTAGATTTCACTGTTACTCCACTGACAAATCTTAAACCTTTTAGGTATCTTTAGAACTAGCATTAGTTCTCAACATGGTAAAATCCTCATGCCGACTTCCTTGCTTTTATATTCTGAACTTTATATTTGGAAACAGAAGTAGCTTCCCATAACTTTGCCACTTTGAAATTTTGCATTTAAAATAAAAAGGAATGTGTGGGTTTTGCACTAATGCTTAACCCTGGTAATCATGGTAGTAACTTTCATATGGTATGTCTTGACTTTTCAAAGTCGTAGCAGTTGTGGCAATAAGAGATGCAACTCTTCCACAACTGAGTGTGGAGTCTATCACTCTTTTGGGAGGAAGTGATCCTCCTTGTGGTCCTGTTAGCACTACTGTAGCTTTTTCCATCTACCAGTTTCCTGTCACTGCTTGTGGTACTACTATGATGGTTGGTATGTGAAGTTTGTTGCACTTATCTACTCCGTATAACTTATTTTTGATAACTTCCTTGCAGATGGACTGTGACTTTCTTGTCTATGAAAACCAAATGACTTCTACCTATGAAGTAGGTATTGGACCTCTAGACTCCATCACAAGGGACAGACATTATGAGTGAGTAATTGCACTTTAATTTGTGCAATGACTCTTTGTTGAGGTCTTCTAACTTGGGAGTCTTCCCTTGCAGGCTCCTTCCAGTGTAGATAGTCTGGCACCAGTGTTGAAGTTGTCTTATGATTTGCTTTTTTTGCAGTTGTCCCTACCAGGATGATTGTTACCTGACCACTTTGATCCCTGTGGATTGGTCTTCAGGCCTGCAGTTTCCAACCCACTACAAACGGTTCACACTCAATGTTCACATTTGTGGAACCTACATCTTCACCTCCCTTGATGGAGACTGTATTTCCTCTTACCTTGTGTTTGTCTTTAAACGGGTGATTGTTTTCTTTATCTAAAATGTGTTCTCTACTAGGTCTTCATTCATTGCAGTACATCAGTTTGCTCCCCGACTGCAGACTCTTGTGTTCAGAGTTGCAACAGGAATAGTGAGTGCTGTTTCTTTCTATTTGATAGTCTGTGGCGTACTTGAGCCCTTTTCGGACTTCCCTCTCTTTCACAGGGAGAGCTGCTGGGACACTAGAAGCAGATGCTACCCGTGCAGTTGTCTCCAGTGGAGAAATTATCCTTAGTTTCTAAGTTTTCTGACTCCTCTTGCAATAAACTCTTCTAGATTTTGAAACTTGTCTCTGGATTATTGAAATTCTTTAAACGTACTGAATTGTCAGTTTTCTAATGAAAGCTCCGAGCTCATCTGTCTTTTCCTCTAGCATGGTTACTTTGTTTTTCTGACAAAACTAGTCGTGTAATATCTTGCATTAAAGGATTAGTCCACTTTTAAATACACTCTTCCTGATAAATTTACTCACCCCCATGTCATCCAAGATGTTCATGTCTTTCTTTCGTCAGTTGAAAAGAAATGAAGGTTTTTGAGAAACATTCCAGGATTTTTCTCCTTACAGTGGATTTCAATGGCTACCAACAGATTGAAGGTCAAAATTACAGTTTCAGTGCAGCTTCAAGGGCTTTAAACGATACCAGACAAGGAATAAGGGTCTTAGCTAGTGACTCGGTCATTTTAGAAAAAAATACAACCGTTTATGCTTTAAACAAAATATTGCACTGAACGTACTTTCCGCTTCCGCATTCTTCATAACGCTTACGCTGAATGTTCTACGCCTTCCCTATTCTACTTGCGGAACGAACGCAGCGCCAGTTTCGTTTTTTTCCGTAACTTGAATTAGGACATTCAGCGTAAGCGTTATGAAGAATGCGGAAGCGGAAAGTACATTCAAGGCGATTATTTTGTTTATAAAGCCTAAACGGTTTTTTTTTTTTTTTTTTTTTTTTTTTTTCGAAAATGACCAATCGATTCTCTAGATAAGACCCTTATTACTCATCTGGTATCGTTTAAAGCCCTTGAAGCTGCACTGAATTTGTAATTTTGACCTTCAACCTGTTGGTAGCCATTGAAATCCACTGTAAGGAGAATAATCCTGGAATGTTTTCCTCAACCTTCATTTTGCTTCGACTGACGAAAGAATGACATGAACATCTTGGATGACATGGGGGTGAGTAAATTTATCAGGAAAAGTGTATTTAAAAGTGGACTAATCCTTTAATATGGACTTCTGTCTTCATACACTCTGGTGTGATCAATGTTACCACCTCACCCCAATCTGAACTATGGTCGCAAGTTCCATCATTACCAATAGAGTTCAATGGGACTTACGACCATAGTTGACTAGCGACGCTTTCGGGAAACACACTCCAGGCTTTCCAAAAGATGTTCACCCACAAGCTGTACTTTGTCTAGAGGGGTGCTACAAACACAATTTCATGGATTGCCTTTATTCTATAAACAAGTGGCAAATGTGACTCCACTGTGCAACATGGTTTGATGGAAAGTGATAAATGCTCTAAATGTTGCCATTTGCCATGTTTAGGGTAAAGTGGAAATGGTGGCTTGTCTTTTCTTCACTCAAGGTGTAACACTTCAAACACTCAAATTACCAGGCTTTGTCTCTGACTCATCAGCATTTCACGAAGACCTTGATGATTTTGCGCCCAACACCGCAAACACAGAGCACCAATTCACAATCAGTGGATAATTCTGTCAGTTCCTCCCAAATTAAGCATGGCTAAAAATGGCTATTTATGAAGTTACAATCGGCTAATGGGAAATGCTTGCTGTTTTGTGAACAGCTCTGGTTGTCCTCTGTGGCATCCTCTTATTGAAATCAGGCAGTGTTGTTTTTTTTTGTTTTGTTTTTTTTTTTTTTTTTCTTCTTTTTTTTCTTTCTCTAGCATCACATGTGTTTTACACTGTGGCTCATACTGGTTTAATTGCAGCACCCTCAGAACTGACAGCCAGCAAGCATCTGGTGGCAAAAGTTTCGTTTTTAGATTTGAATCCCTTTATGCTGGTGGCATCTGCTTTATTTGTTGATGAGCACTGTTGTTTGCATGTCCAGGGATCCCTGGTCTTTTCCTGATGGTGGTATTTCTTACTGTGTGAGAGAGAATCTGACAAGTCCCCTAGTTCTGACTTCTAATGTGAAAGGAAGTAAACTGGTGGTGCTTTATGGAACAATCTGTGCCAAATGCAGATCATTAAGTCATTCATTAGCCCTCTAGTATTTTTTGCATGATCATCTGCCACTAAAACCCTGACAAGAACTATAAAGTATGTTATGGTTTCCAGTCATCAGTTTTGTGTAAAATTCAATTTCGAGTTGGAATTTGAGTTGATTGGCCATACGCCACAAGAGGTTGAACTAGAATAACAGGACTGTTCTGTCTATCTGTCTGTCGCTCGTTCAGTTGATCAGGATCGCCAAGCCAACATTCTTTCCATTTAAAAAGATTATTTGAATTTCAATTAATATTAATTCCACTTCCTTGTAATTAAAATTTGAATTGAAATTCTGTATACTGTCTGACACCTCAGTTCAAATTCAGGAGTTTAAAATGAATTCTCAGTTCAATTCTGAATGGTGCACAATCCTGATAGACATAAATAGACAAGATGATTGAATAGGGTGAGTATGTCAGCATTCTAAAATGATGCATATGTCATATGTGGGAACTACAAATCATCTTACTCTCTGCTCTTAGTATGAGCCACTTGGGAATTAAGCGTAGAATAAAAATATCATAGTTAGATGTACTGCTATAATGAATCTGGGAAACAGGCTCCAGAGAGAATTATGAAGGTTAAAGCTGCTGGCAGTTATTTGATTTTACCATTTTAAATGGTGGTGCATTACATGTTGCTTGCAAATATATACTGTTTTCCAAACTTTCTGTTTTTCAGTGTCTTACAAATACTTTTACCGCTAATCAGTTTAGAAACGCAGTCACTGCATGTTAAAATATTCACTCGTTATTTGTTTGCAAATATTCATTTGCATTTTTATGAACCATTTTCTAGATTTACACGTCAGAAGTCGCAGTTTTATCTATCATTCAGGATCACGCATCTGCTCAAAGGTGTAAATATGATTGAATAACTAGCTTACCCAGAAAGGCCAGGCATAACAAACTTTTAATGGTACCCCAAACAGTGTTATTAGGAAAACACTGGCCATTTAGAGCATCAGGGGAGCTGAGCCTGCCAGTTCACATTGTTTCTATTTTAACCTGAACAATAATGAGACATTGAAACTGGAACCAATAAAAAATGATTAGCTTCCTTGCCAGCGCTAATTGTGTTGCGACTAATTTTGTGATGCGCCGACAGTGTAATATTATACACTGAGGAAATTACCAACAATTAACTGAAGGCAATACAGGAGGTTATTTTAAACAAATATTGGTGGAAAATGCAACAAGCCTTTCAGTCAGGTTTGCCTTGACATTTTTCTTTCAGTGCAGCCTCTGTTTTCCAGGTTAGCTGAGAGTTTCCTTGAAATCAAGCATGGAGAATAATGGAGCCTAAGATCAAAGACTGGGTGTTTTACGGCTCCGCTATAGCACTGGCATGAAAATTGGAATTCGTAGAAAAGAAGACCTCATTATAAACAACCATCCTATCTGTGAAAGTGCTGGGTGGGCCGTAGTCAGTGTGACGGAATACATTGGCGTTCCCCAAAGACATTTGCAGTGCATCAAATTGCACGTGACACTGCAGCGGCTTTGCAATAAAGCAGGACTGTGGCCACTACAATGATGGCCATCTGGTCCAGTCATACACTTTGTACTGAGAATACAGGCATTTATACATATTATGGCAGCTGAAAGACCAAGTTAGGCCAGAATACAAGTTCAGTGGTTCAGACTGGTGTATGCTGGTTAGTGCTGGCCTCTCATGTTCCTGTTGATGTCCACTGAGATAAATAGGAATGCTCACAGATAGATTTTTCTAGGTATTATAGATAAGGTTTAGCTGGAAAAGCTGGTTGTGTTAATTAAAAAGCAACATGGGAACATCAGCAAAACAACAACCTTTTATGAAGACCAGAAAAAAAAGAAAAAAAAAACATTCTGGTGACAAGCCAGTCTTTTCAGCAGGAGTAATGTCAATGGTCATGAAAAGATAAAGTGAAAGAAGTGGAATGTAGACTTGTGATTGGATGAAAGGCTGTGAATTAAAGGTCTTGAGTTGAGTACTATTCAAAGTTTTCCTGCTCATCACTTTTGTCGATCAACAAGCCATTTCACACTGTTCAAATTACACAATTTTCATTAAATTGTTGGCGAACAGCTTCTTCTCTTCAGTTTCAGCTAAATCTTTTCACAGGCATATCTGTTTGTATCATATCAATGACATGCAGCTGTTTGCTTCAAACAATAATTGTGTCCGATAATTGCACAGAGGAAATCTCCTGTGGGCAACTCTGAAACTCTTGACAACAAATTACAGCATGCAGGACTTTAAATAGCTTTCAAAGTGGCCTTTTCAAAGCTACGAGGCCCTCATATTTGACATATCAAGATGATGAAATTATTAATTAAAGCGTTTTTAATACTTACTGAACCAGATTATTTTTTCTGTTTAAATAATGTGAATCAATTACTTGGATATGTACACAAACAGAGATAATGTACAGAAAAGCTAGTTGTCAAAGCAAAGACAAAATAAGGGTTACATACCAAATAAGTAAATATGTCAAAGTTTAAGAAATATCTGACCGCTGGATGGTGTGCTTAAGCAATCAGTATTAAGTAGCGAATATTTGTGTGTTTGAATAGGAAAATACCTGACCGCAATTGATCATTATTATATGTTTAGTATATATCATGGAGTTTAATGTACAATATCCTGCAGTGTTTGCTCTCATTCATCAGGCAGTACTCTTTAAAGTACAATTATATAGATATACAATTCCAGACAGGATCAATTTTTGGGAAACTTAGACGAGGTAATCAACATTATTACCTCATTGAATTAATCAGTGTTCAAAAGGCAATGGTAATTTAATTGCCTTGCTCTGTTTCTAAAGACTTAGCCTTCATTCGGGTTTGGAGATTCTTTATTCAGCAGCGAGGTGGTCAATTCAGGTTCCTAATCTCACTTTTTCTCTGGGATTAATAAAAATGCATCATAAAATGTTTTAGAGGCCTCTAACTAAGCTCTTAATGGAGGACAGGTCACCTCAGATTCAGATCTCACTTTTTACCAACACATTTTGTGTGGCAGCTTAAGGGTTGGCGGAGGCCTTGAGGTCACATTGTAATTCTGCAAACTGAAGGTGGTAACAGGGGACCTGGAGGCAGCAGACAGAATTTGCAGCTTGTCAGATTCATTTCTAATTATAGAATATCTTCACATTTTATTTTTTTGACTTTTTGCTACCTTTTATTGGCAGAGACATAAGGGAGAAGATGAGGAATTGCACATAGATTTATTCAGTCTTTCGTTCATTACAAATGTTTTAGACAGAATTTTATACATGTGTATAAGAGGGAATAAGGATATTGCTTATCCTCTACAACTACAAAAATAAACAACAGCCCTCCCCTGATACCACTATTTCTCTACTGAATAAATCACTGTTTTAATCACCAAAACATCTTGTTTTAAAGCCATAGCATACAAATTCTTTTTATGGAGTAACCCTGTTAACAAATTCTTTCCTTTCTGGCTTGATGATATAAGAATGCACTGCATATATTGACCTAAAAACATTTAAACCCTTTTGTTATTCTTAAACAGTAAATGAGCTAGATACAGTAAATATAATAGAGTTCAATGGTACAGTTCGAAAAGTGAAAGAAAGAACCTTTTAGTTTTTCAACTGTAATTAATTGGGCGAAAAAAGTACTAGCCATTCCTGGTGAGGAACAAAATTAATCATAATCCTGAAGACAGAATCTATTTGAATCCACCAGGAGTAGTATTACCATGAAAATGAAAACTGCACAAAAGCAGCGAACTATAACTCCCATAAAGCATTGCAAATGGCATAATCAAACAATCCGAAACCATTTACCTTTTTTATATGTATTTGAAGATTATGAAATAATGCTTTTTTATATTTAAAATCTATGGTCAGTGTTGTGGAAAGTTTTAAAAGTAATGCATTACAATATTGTGTTACTTCCTAAAAAAGTAACTAATTGTGTTAGTTACTTTTATGATAAGTAATTACTTTTGCATTACTTTTTCTCACTTGAGCTGGAATTGGTTGTTTGTTTTTTAACAAAAAACAAAACAAAAAAAACAACAACATATTTTTGGCAAATGGCAAATGTTGCACACCCATGCAAATTCACACCTGTACAGTGGAGGGCGCAGCTCAAACAAACCTTTCAGGTGTGCTGCCATTCTGGATTGCAGAAGAATAGGATGCTGGAGAAGAAAGTTCAACACTCTTTAATGATAAAAACAAACAAAAAAAAAAGAAACACAAATGTGATGTTTATTCCTTTATCAATGGAAAGACATAAGTAAAGTGAGATTAAATACATAAAGTATATTTGTGTTATATAACATATTTAATTATTGCAGGTATGCATAATATTCCGAGTTCTATTTCACTGTTTTTATTCATTATGAGGGATACTGAATCTGTTTTGTACAAGTGAGATGAGTAAATGCATGTTCACATTTAGTCTAGAACTACAGTAAACATTATGTTTACACAGCGCACACAACACCTCTGCACTTACTCCCGATTCTCTCAACATAGGGACAGGAAAGGTGTCAGTCAATAAATGGGAGAACAAAGTAACTTGCATTACTTATTTGAAAAAGTAACTCAGATGTGTTGTTGTAAATTTAAAAGTAATGTGTTACTAGTTACTTAAAAAAAGTAATCTGATTAAGTAACTTGCATTACTTGTAATGCATTACCCCCATGCACAAATTTATTCAAAAGCAATGCGTTACTTTACTAGTGACTTGAAAAAAGTAATCTGGTTATGTAACTTGCATTACTTCCACAAGTTTGTTTACATCATTCAGAATGTTCACTGCTGCATAATCATGTACAGGATCATACAAAGTATTTAAAAAAATTCTTTTAAAAAGAAGTTCTTAGAAATACCATCTATTCATGTTGGTTTCATTTATATTTGAAAGCTTTCTGCATTTTTAGATTTTCAAAAAAAAAAAAAAGAATTCTGTATGATTTATAAGCTGCTTTCTTCATATGGACCAAAAGATGTTCCCACAAGGACAAGGATTTTGGATATTGCCATCTTCTGATAACAGATTACTCTAATTCTCTATTCTTCAGATTACTGTAACTAAATTATAATGTTGACATGCATTTTCTGTAAAGCAGCTTTGAAACTATTTGTATTTTGAAAAGTGCTATACAAGTAAATTTGAATTGAATTGAATTTGTGGGGACATTTTGTCCCCATAAGTATACTTGAACCACACACACAAAAGAAACATTCAGTGAATTTTCTTTGAGTTACTCAATTTGACCTTAACCAAAGTGCCTTGTCATAAAAAGCTCAAAATCTTTCTTTCTTTCTTTGTTTCTTTGTTTGTTTGTTTCTTTCTGCAAGAATGTAAAACAATAATGTTAAACTACTGCTTGCCTTTTACATCTAATATTTTTTTCTTATTTGAAGCCCCTCAAACATATAAAAATGTAATATTGTTTTTATTAGTAGTAATTATTACATAATTATTTAATGCTTTATAATAGATATGGACAAAGAAATGAATGTCACGTCATTGACCCAAGGGAAAGCAGCAAGGTTTTATGCAGAAGACTGTCCTCCACACTCACCCTGTCTTAGAATGACCTCCAGCCTTGACAACTCTGTCACAGTTTACTGCTGATGAGCTCAGGGGAGGCTGGATCAGGAGGAAGCCGGGATCAGTCCCTTCTGCCTCAGGCTTCACACATCTTATTACACTAGAGTTTAGCTAGGGTTTGTCTATGGATCAACTTGAGCACTATCTGTTACCCAGCTCCATGCATTTTCTCTTGAGATTTACTCTACCAGCTGTCAAGAGCTGACAGCATACTGACAACATGCATACCACAGAGCACAGTGCTGCGCCTAATTATAATACTAGAACACACTCTTGTTTGGCTTTTAGTAGCTGGTGCTTCATTTTCATTTTAAATTTGACAGACCAAAATAAAGGCAGTGTGTCCACCAAAATGTTTTTCTTAAGGCATGCATATTTTTTTAAAAATAGTTTTCGGAGAGCGCCACATGATTAAAAACGGCAGCAGCGTGATGATGTACTAAGCGTCTATTGCGTGCTTGGGGTTTTTTCCTGGTCGCTGAGATTTGAAAAATGATGGGTAAACTGCAGCACTCATCACTGTCACTTTTTACCAATCCATCCAATCACAGGAGAGGAGGGGCAGGACAAATACTATACCGGCCAACCGTCACATCCTCCTGCTTGTACAATGACAACAGATGACAAGAACAAGCACAACATCGACTGCACGCTAAAGCGCTCTCAAGTGCCAGCAGAAGAAGAGTGCCATTTTCAGCTGGCTAAAAACACTTTGTTGGACACACAACCTATAAATCATTCTTTTGATCTGCATAATTCATGGATAATTAAAATTCCAAACTTCAAACTTCAGTTTTTAATGCAATAGTTCAAAGAAGAATGCAAATTCTGCTATTTACTCACCCTCATGTTGTTCCAAACCAAATGATTTTTAAAATTATATTAAATTAAACTGACACACTGGTCAATGAAGCTTTCATGTTAATTTGTGAACTGGATCAATTGATTCATTGAAATTATCCAAATCAAATAAATGATTCATTCACTAATCTAAAATGGATGACTTAATATTTATTAATACTTTATATTAATATAGCACTCAAGTTGCATGGAACAATTTTATGATTCTTTTAATGAATCCTATTTTTTATTTTCTATTTTGTGGGTCAGTTGGTGGCAGTGATATAGTGCAATGTGTCCCGCATTAAAGGGTTAGTTCACCCAAAAATGAAAATTCTGTCATTTATTACTTACCCTCATGCCGTTCCACACCCATAAAAATGAAAATTTTGTCATTTATTACTTACCCTCATGCCGTTCCACACCCGTAAGAACTTCGTTAATCTTCATTTATGATTCATTTATGCTCCGAATCTTCCTGATGTCATTGCTCCCTATGCAGGCCTCACGGAGCCATCGGATTTCAACTAAAATATCTTAATTTGTGTTCCGAAGATGAACAAAGGTCTCACGGGTGTGGAACGGCATGAGGGTAAGTAATAAATGACAGAATTTTCATATGCTCCGAATCTTCCTGAAGCAGTGTTTTGAAATCGGCCATCACTAAATAAGTCGTTTTTTTGTTTTTTATTTTTTGGCACACCAAAAATATTCTCGTCGCTTTATAATATTAATATTGAACCACTGTACTCACATGAACCGACTTAAATATTTTTTAGTACCTTTATGGATCTTGAGAGAGGAAATGTCATTGCTCCCTATGCAGGCCTCACGGAGCCATCGGATTTTAACTAAAATATCTTAATTTGTGTTCCGAAGATGAACGAAGGTCTCACGGGTGTGGAACGGCATGAGGGTGAGTAATAAATGACAGAATTTTCATTTTTGGGTGAACTAACCCTTTAAGTTTATAGCACAGAACATTGTGAATAAGGCAAAATTAGCAAAATTGTCAATGGAAAATAGGCATTTGTGCTGAAAATGACACTGCACTTTATTTTACAGTACGTGTACTTACGTGCACTTAGATTGTAGTTAGATTATTATAGATCATATAGATTATTTGTATTAACCTAAGAAATTAGAGGGTAATATAAGGTAACTTGGGTTAAGATAAGGTTTAGTGTAGGTTCAGTTATTACCTAGTTGTTAACCCAGTTATTAATACTATACATAGTATGTACATGCAGAACAGGATTGTAAAATAAAGTGCTACCCATAACTCAAATTACAGCGCTATCGCAATACATTTAGCACCTGGCTATGTTGCAGGTTTTTGAGCTGAAACTAGTGAATTCACCATTCAATGCTGTTTCAAATTAATTTAGATATAAATTCCATAGTGCGTTTAGTTACTTGTTTTGCCTTGTTTACAGCTGTATACAAAAGAATAACCATTCCAACCTTTTAAAGCTTGCCCTGAAACATACAGTACCAAATAAACAATAAACATAGTTGAATCAGCCTGCCTGGACTAATGCATGAGTGCACTGCTACCAATAAAGATATTATGACTTTCTACTGGCAGCTTATGCTTTCCCTTTACAATTTCAAATGTGCACTTTACCCAAGTGTTGTCATGGTGACTTGTTACATTTTGGTGTCGGTTTTACTGTATCAATTTGCAAAGTGGATTTGCTTTCTGCTTTCTCTGCATGTCACCAACACAACCAAACTCTTCCAGGCCTCAGCAACAACTACAGTTTTTGAGAGCCAAAGTAGACATTCTTTGTGGGCAGCCAATGAAAATCTTAGGCTAGCGTGATGTAAATTTGTTACAAACCTAGGTTCGAGCAGGATACAGGCAGTTCAGAATTGGTTCTTTCTTTTGGGAAAAATTAACTCCATTTATTTTGCACTATTATTTTTGAAACTTTGCAGAACTTTTACATTCACGAACAATTATATTACACACTACATTAAAGGTAATGTCGGAAAAAGCATAATAGGGGCAATTAACTTATGAAGTAACATATATTTGTGTCTTTTTTCTGTGTCTTAAAGATATACATTTTTCTGTGGAGAAGATTGCGCCTTGAGGGTCATGCAATTGGTAGAGTTAATAATAATAAGTTATTGAGTATACCTTTAATTTTGACCTGGTTTTCAATAATTTATGAGGATGGATATGATCAATCAAGTCATAATGGACATGATCAATAATCATACTTGACATCTTCTCCCTTCCTATCCTATCTCTTTTTCTCTTCCTCACTTGTATGCCTGTAATTGAGTAATTAATAGAGCTGTAGAGGGGTACTTGTGGGAGATATTACCACACATAATATATTAGCAAAGCGGAAACTGGACTCCATATTTTATTTCTTTTATTATGGGGTTTCTTAATGTAGCAGAGAATCTCTTATTTCACCCCCTTTATTCAGTGGAAAACATTGTAGTATTCTACACACTGTAATCTCCTAAACAGGAAGCAGCATACAATTATTAAATTAGTTTTTAGAAAAGAACTTAAACATTGTACTTTGTACTTAGCCTTAGATTAAAAAAAAAAAAAAAAAAGATTAGATTTTTATCAGGACATTCGATAAACGGTCAACAGAGGGGTCACCTACACACACAAATGAGGGTTAGAATAACATTTCTATTGCAGATCTTGCATTGTATTCAAAGTCAAAATAAAATGTATTGATGTGCCAGGATTGTGATACCACAGCTGAATCATACCAGTTCTGTTCAATCTTACCTTGCACCTGCTCATGAATAAAATAAAAATAAGTAAGAAAAATAAGATTTTTTTTTTTTTTTTAACCAGAACATTTTCACCTGGTCAAAACATCTGGTCCATATCATTACCAGTTCTTAAAGAGAGATTAGGTAACATGAGTACTTGAGTAATTACTTCACTCTAAAAAATGCTGGGTTAAAAACAACCCAAGTTGGGTTGAAAATGGGCAAACCCAGCAATTGGGTTGTTTTAACCCAGCGGTAGGGTTAAATGTTTGCCCAACCTGCTGGGTAGTTTTATTTAACTCAACTATTGTTTAAAAATTACTGTATTGCTTAATTAAAATGAACCCAAAGTATGTTGGAAATGAACATTTATTAATGTTCAATGAATAATTATTAAACAATAAACATGTATTAAATTGCTTATTAATAAATTTATATTAATAAACTATTAAACTATTAAATTTATATTAATAAAATATTAAAGCTTATTAATAAACATTCACCTTTTGTCTATTATTGTTGCCTCTAATAGCATCTGGTTTTTAATTTCCCAACTATTTTGGGTTCATTTTAAGCTAGCCATATAGCAATTTTTAAACAATAGTTGGTTTAAATAAAACTACCCAGCAGGTTGGGCAAACATTTAACCCAACCGCTGGGTTAAAACAACCCAATCGCTGGGTTTGTCCATTTTCAACCCAACTTGGGTTGTTTTTAACCCAGCATTTTTTAAGAGTGTAGTTAATCTTGTTTCCATAGTTAATAGGACTAGTAACTAATAGTAGTAGCTGATGTTAATGTAGTACTACCAAAGTCCCTTTAAGTCATTTCACTCGGCAGCCATCTTTGAAACGCCTCTTGGGCATGCAAGTGCAGCTCCTATCTCTTTGAATGGGGAAACATCAAATTCTTCAAAGCTGCTTGCCAAGCTTTTGATTAAATTTCATATTTGAAATCACCAAGGAAATCTGACAAACAACTGTCTCATAAATTGTGTTTTTAAATGCACGAAAAAACTGTATTTTTCAGGCTGGATCAAGCTAATGCGCATGCGCAGTCCTAAGTGCGTGTCTCAATAGAAAGTGCATGCCTTGTTGTTTCTATAGGAACCGGAGCTTCTAACGACCGCTGCAGTGATGCAATGACATTACCAATCGGCGATTAGCTCTTATTTAGAAAGCGTGACTTATTCCCATTCAAAATATTATGAGTGACGTGTCTTGTGTTATTCAATAGTCTTTGGTACTACTCATCATTACTTCCTGCATAGTTACCTATTAATGATGAACCATTATTCTAAAGTGTTATCAGTTTACCTAGGGAGGGTAGATACATTCACATATACAGCACGTACAGTTCTTACTTGTAACACTGATGAGAAAAAGGTTTGTATTAACATACAAACCCTTCTGATGGTGGACACTTTCTGATGATTTGGCATTAGTGCTTTTGGTTACATCTTATTTGGTAACACTTTATTTTACAGTGTCATTATGTTACATGCAGTTAGTATATAATAACTATAAATTATGCATAATTACATGCAACTAATCATAAACCGAACCAAACCCTAAACCTAACCCTATAGTAAGTACATGTAGTTACTTAAAAGTGCCCTAGAATTAAATATTGAATTTATATTGGCATAGTTGAATAACAAGAGTTCAGTACATGGAAAAGACATACACTGAGTTTCAAACTCCATTGTTTCCTCCTTCTTATATAAATCTCATTTGTTTAAAAGACCTCCGGAGAACAGGCGAATCTCAACATAACACCGACTGTTACGTAACAGTCGGGGTGTACGCCCCCAATATTTGCATATGCCAGCCCATGATCAAGCCATTAGACAAGGGCAGGATGTCTGGATCTGTGCACAGCAGAATCATCAGACTAGGTAAGCAAGAACAATAGTGAAAAATGGCAGATGGAGCAATAATAACTGACATGATCCATGATATCATGGTATTTTTAGTGATATTTGTAAATTGTCTTTCTAAATGTTTCGTTAGCATGTTGCTAATGTACTGTTAAAGTCGGCATGAAATCAAAATGAACAATTCTTATTTTTTTATGGAATATTGTAATATTTATTATCAATAATGTATCCGTGAACTTCATTATTTTTTAAAAATTCATGTGCCCATATAATCTTTAATCAAAATCATTAATCTCCCATCCCCCTTCAAAACGACTCATCGTCTCTTCCTGTCACATGCTATGGCGCAAGGGTGGAGCTATCTGGAATTGCAGTGACGTATGGGGTAAATGCTGTGCTTCACTTTATAGAGATTAATGCATTAAACACTACTGATGCCAGTCATTGGGGTGTACAGTAAACATGGAAAGGAACCTGCGACACGCTCAGTCAGTCAGGCTGTGTGTCCACTGGAGCAGAGCAAGTAACCAGAGCATTTTTAGATTAATTCTTATGGAAGTTGAGCGTCACTTAACTTACGCGCGGCTCAACTTCCATAGGAATGATCCGAAAACAACGGACACACACCATCAGTCAGTCAGTCTCTCTGGCTGTTTAGCGCCGTTAACCGTCCTCGTCATCCTCAATAAAGCTCTTACAGTAACGTGAGTGCTCGGAGTTTTCATATCTGCCTCCATTTCGTTAGCAACGGCCAACTTCCAATCAATTTCCGAAGGACGAAATCAAGTCCCGCCCTCTCATTTCAGATGCCGTTTCACTTGGATAGACGTCACAGTACAGAAGAAAAGACAATCGCAACTTCCGTTTCATGCCGACTTTAAATGTGGTTAAAGTTACCATCGTTTATTACTGTCTTCACGGAGACAAGAGAGGCGCCGCTATTTTCATTTTTAAACACTTGTAGTCTGTATAATGCATAAACACAACTTCATTCTTTATAAATCTCTCCAACAGTGTGTAATGTTAGCTTTAGCCACGCAGCATAGCCTCAAACTCATTCAGAATCAAATGTAATACATCCAAATAAATACTATACTCACATGATCCGATGTATGCATGCAGCATGCATGACGAACATCTTGTAAAGATCCATTTTGAGGGTTATATTAGCTGTGTAAACTGTGTTTATGCTGTTCAAGGCAAGCGCGAGCTCCGGGGGAGGGAGAGCACGAGAATTAAAGGGGCCACAACCTATATATCGGTGCATAGTTAATGATGCCCCAAAATAGGCAGTTAAAAAAATGAATTAAAAAAAAAACTATGGGGTATTTTGAGCTGAAACTTCACAGACACATTCAGGGGACACCTTAGACTTATATTACATCAGGGCACCTTTATTACTTAGTACTTAAATGTATAATTATAGTGTAACAAAGACACCTTAAAACAAAGTGTTACCCTTTATTTTTAGTGTCCATGTTACAGTGTAATTATATATTTAAGTACTGAGTAATAAGAATTAACTACATGTACTTACTATAGGGTTAGGGTTAAGATTAGGGTGTGGTTTAGGGTTAGTTTCATGTAATTATGCACAATTTATTGCTATGGTAACTACATGTAATGTGTAACAAGGACACTAAAATAAAGTGTTACCATGCTTTTAAAAAAAAAAAAAAAAAATATATATATATATATATATATATATATATATATATATATATATATATATATAATGCCAAATGACTCCATTTATACAATATTATTAATGTGAATATTATATATGAATATTATTTTAAACAGCTTAAGATCACCATTACACTATGAAAAAGAGACATTAAATACAGAAACTAAATTTGTTCCATGCACTTTTGTCCTAGTTTTTACTCATTCATTTCATTTAGTTCAAACAATTGTTTTTGTATATCTTGCAAACCTTCCCTTGGCAACAAGCTAAGATCCCTCTGTGTGAGATTTGAGTAAACTGTTTTATCCGGGAAATGTTTATGGTGCCTGACAATGTTATTTGAAAGGTCTGGCATGTCAGGATGTGAAGCTATAGTGCGTCAGAATGTTGCCTCCATCAAGCTGACTTCTTTCTCTCCCTTAAGTAATGCTACACAATTCAGGCATATGGTGCCAATTAAAATCCACTTCACACTATGTTTAATATAGAAAGGCTTTTAGACAGCCATGGGCAGCCCTCAAGAAAGAAAACCGCTCTTTCTCTTTCACATCATGAGGAGTTGTGAGTAGTAATTTGTTCTTTAGAATATCAAGTATTTGTAAAAGTAAGGCTGGAAGTAGCTTGGCCATTAACATATTTGTAATAGCCTCAAATGAAAAACACATTTGCAGCTTAAATGACAAGACACAATGCTAAAATGGAAAACACATGTACATATTTTTAGCTCTGATAATTTTAAGATCAATAATTTTAACATTGCTGTCGATTTAAAATTTAAGCTCTAAAATAAAACCAATAAAATACATATATAGCCTACATATAAATAAAGATTTATTTAAATTATATATATATATATATATATATATATATATATATATGAGGGTGAGTAAATTATGACAGAAATTTCATGGGTTTGGGTGAACTATCCATTAAAGGTGCCCTAGATTATGTTTTTAAAAGATGTAATATAAGTCTAAGGTGTCCCCTGAATGTGTCTGTGAAGTTTCAGCTCAAAATACCCCATAGATTTTTTTCTATTAATTTTTTTAACTGCCTATTTTGGGGCATCATTATAAACGCACCGATTTTATGCTGCGGCCCCTTTAAATCCCGTGCTCTCCGCCCACAGAGCTCGCGCTTGCCTTGAACAGCATAAACACAGTTTACACAGCTAATGTAACCCTCAAAATGGATCTTTACAAAGTGTTCGTCATGCATGCGGCATGCATGCGTCGGATTATGTGAGTATTGTATACTGTTATATTGTTTACATTGATTCTGAATGAGTTTGAGGCTATGCTCCGTGGCTAACGGGTAATGCTACCCTGTTGGAGAGATTTATAAAGAATGAAGTTGTGTTTATGCATTATACAAACTGCAAGTGTTTAAAAATGAAAATAGCGACGGCTCTCTTGTCTCCGTGAATACAGTAATAACCGATGGTAACTTTAACCACATTCAACAGTACATTAGCAACATGCTAACGAAACATTTAGAAAGACAGTTTACAAATATCACTAAAAATATCATGTTATCATGGATCATGTCAGTTATTATTGCTCCATCTGGCATTTTTCGCTATTGTTCTTGCTTGCTTACCTAGTCTGATGATTTGGTTGTGCACATCCAGACGTTAATACTGGCTGCCCTTGTCTAAAGCCTTTTATAATGTTGGAAACATGGGCTGGCATATGCAAATATTGGGGGCGTTCCCCCCCGACTGTTACGTAACAGTCGGTGTTATGTTGAGATTCGCCTGTTCTTCGGAGGTCTTTTAAACAAATGAGATTTATATAAGAAGGAGGAAACAATAGAGTTTGAGACTCACTGTATGTCATTTCCATGTACTGAACTCTTGTTATTCAACTATGCCAAGATAAATTCAATTTTTCATTCGAGGGCACCTTTAAGTCTATTTATTTCAAACTTTCCATATTTCTTGTTTCAGAAAAAGACATTTTATAAGACAACACTGGGAAAAAATGTTGTATGCACATTTTAAGATATTGAATACAAAACACTGGATGGAAACACCAATATGCATACGATGGAAACATATTCACCGAATAAAGGTGCGTTCACGCAATGTTGTAATTACCGTAAAGATTCTGAACTGTAAAAAGTCTTCATGTGCTTGTAGAACTTGTAATTACAACATGTAAACAAATGTAATTTTCTGAGAAACTTGTACCACAACTTGTACCACGTGGCCGCTGTACCACCTGACCACTGAGGATTTAAGGTGTGTTCGAAATCTCTTAATGCGCAACAAAAACTTTGCCTCAACAGAGGACGTGATTGGATAACTTGACTAACCAGCAGACCAATTTCATTGCGTAGCATCTAAAAATTTAGTTTGATCATTCTGAAATGCCTGAGCCAATGTCTGCCACCAGAATGATTTGGTTTAATTCCCTCCCAAAAGCGTCTCACATGATTTCATTCCAAAACAACAGGATAAAATGACAGAGTTTATTGCGATTCATCTGCACGTTCTGAGACATAAGTCATTTATGATGGAGGAAAAGAGAGCCACAGTTTATTCCCCTATTCCAGCAACTTCCATTTTTATTACATATATTTTGCACCAATTTCCCAGGAAGTGACGATTTTGTTCTCTTGAACACACGGGATTAAAAAAACAAACAAAACGCTGCTTTATTTGATAATATTTTATACGAAATTCCAATTTTGCGCATAAGTTAAATTCGAAACTTTGGATGGAAACATAGCTACAGAAATTGCTAGTAAATTTTACCAATAATTACAAAGAAAGTAGAAGTTATAACAATGAATTAAACATGAAATTTGATGTATAAGGTGTAAAAAACGATTTTCTTGTAAAACAAATTTGGTTTATTTACAATTTCGAAAAAGAATTGTTTACAGTGAGGGTGGTTCTGTTTGTGTCACGGCTGGCTGCTATAGTATAACGAGCTCATGATGAGGGAGAATTCAGGACAAAGGAACTGAACCAAACAGGGAGTATAAATACACAGGAACTAATGAGTTAATTAATTAGACAACAGGTGAACGGAATACATCAATCAAAGAACAAAGTGACTCACACTGGGAAACTGGGTCAACTTAAATGACAACTGAACATAACCCTGACACTTTGTAGTATAAATATACATTATCATGTACCACTACTATTTTTTTTTTCTTTTTTTTTTTCGTATACTTGTATTTGGAAAGGCAGTATGTCATGGAAGTATTTACAGACCTGGATCAGTTAGACTTTATTAAAATCTGTCAAATGGAAGAGCAGGTCAGAAATCAGTCACCACCTTGGCTCCCCATCCTCACACATCCTGTACCTCCCCGCAGCTGTAGGCTCACTTCTGAGGGGCTTCATTCTTATTACCGCACTGCGTTCCTCTACTAGTGAGGAGAGGTCTGGACATTAAAGTGTGATTTATTCCACTAATATCCTCAGGTCAGTGGGAACTACAGCAAGGTCAGCATAACAGTAATGCCTGCTGGGTCTTTTCTGAAACTCTGATTCTTAGAAAAGCTTGCGAAACTACAAACACACATAAAAACTATTTTTTCCCCTTTAAAGTTAGTTGTTCAACAGCTGTGTAAGTTTTGTAATGGTGTTTCATCATTTAATTTTAAAGTATGTGAGAAAAGGCCATGTTGGATGGTTTCTAAACATGCTGTTGGTAATGAAAAAGGGAGCACTATATACAGTCACTTTGAAATTCATTCATTCATTCATTTGACAAAAATGATTGACTACATTATCCCACTTAATATAAAATATGAAAATATTGATTTACGTTGATTAAAAAAATGCCTATAATTTACTAAGCAAAAAACATATATCACTATAACATACAAAACAATCAGCTTAGCAACAAGACAAACACTGCAAAAATATTACAGTAATATTAATACTGAAGACTTCAGAGATCATTTTCCCCTCAGTCAATAATTGAGATGGCAAGATGGCACCAGTTGTGTTTGTATGAAATGAGAGAACTAGTCCAGATACAGGAGATATGTAGCATGTTTCCTTGTAGCGGTCAAATATACAGTTAAACAGTCATTATACAAAAAAAAATATTTGACCATTATATGTTATGACTGACCAATCAATCATGTTTGTTCCAGTCAGCCATGTAATAATGCAGTGTAAAAAAAAATATTTTCATGATTTGTTATCAGAACATTTTTTCTTTTGTCAAATCAACTTAGATATTTAATGTGGTTCAGATAACATAATATTTGGAGTTTCTGTTCATTAAACAAATTGCCTTCATTGTATTAACTCAATTTTTTTCATTTCCATGAACTCAAAATTTTAAGGCAACTAAGGTAACTTACTTTTTTAAGTTAAACCAACAATTCTTTTTTACAGTGTGGATGGTCAATTGTCATTCCTGTAAGCTGGCTAACCCAAGAGCATGAACTAGGATATTTATAGCATTTAAAGAAGTGTAAAGTTTTTCCTTTGCTTTTACAGATGCAGTAAACATGATTCATGCATTAAGGATCAGTGTCAACAACTACATTTTCCTCACATTTTTTCACTTAAATTGCCTGTTGATAGATGCAGTATTTTTGAAAATAAACCTAGGAACTTTTCTTCTTCATGATGATGTGCCTGAGCAGCGTTCACTTCCATAGGTCACAAACAAACACATAAGAGTCCATATTTCCATCTCAGGCAGGCCAGTCCCCCCTCTTTCACTGCCATGTGCTGGTAGGCACAGAGAGAAGTACCCAGAGACGAGATAAATCGCTACCTTTCTGCTGCTTGGCAGGGGGTCCTTGCTAAAATGCATATAATTAAGCTGGGTAGAACAAACAGCCATTATTTAGTTGTCAGAACATCATTTTGAAACTCGTGAAATGGGAGAGAGAGAGGAGGCTGAAGGAGAGAGAGCAGAAGAGATGATTAAGAGTCACTCTATCCTCTCGTCTCGATATGTAGTCCCTCAGGAGCCGACTGGAGTTTAAATCAATGCTCAGCCTTTATTCACTCACTCACTTATGTTCACACACACACACAAAAACATACAGAGGGTTTGTTGCATTCTAAGGGGTTACTCACAGAATGTATTTTTACATTCAAAAAAATTTACTGATTAAATCATCAAATTAGTTGACAAAAATAAGTTATTTTAGTTAGTGAGTACAGTGCAAAAGTAAATCAAATCTTATATATAATTTAGTCATATCAGTAAAAATAACATGTGAAAACTCTATTAATATGTGACCCTGGACAACAAAACCAGTCATGATTCGCATATATTCGCATAATTCACATATATTCGGGTATATTTGTAGCAATAGCCAACAATAGATTGTATGGGTCAAAATTAGCGATTTTTCTTTTATGCCAAAAATCGTCAGGATATTAAGTAAAGATCATGTTCAATGAAGATATTTTGTTAATTTCCTACCATAAATATAGCAAAAAAATATTTTGTAAGTGGATATGCATTGCTAAGGACTTAATTTGGACAACTTTAAAGGCGATTTTCTCAATATTTTGATTTTTTGGTACCCTCAGATTCCAGATTTTCAAATAGAGTTGTATCTCGGCCAAATATTGTCCTGTCCTAACAAACCATAAGCTTTCAGATAATGTATGAATCTCAGTTTCAAAAAATGTACCCTTATGACTGATTTTGTAATCCAGGGTCACATATAGGCTCTCTTATACTGAGCTCTGCATTGTAATAGGCATGTTTAAGATGCGTTTTAGAGCGTTGTTACTAACAGTAAGATTATTTCAGTTACGTTGGCTGTTAGCTCAAAGACCAATTCCCTACAGTGCAATTCCCCCAAAACAGTGGACATGAACAAACCAGTGAACGATAATGGTAAACCAAGCATGACAATCCTATTAGCCAGTCTTTAATTATTTATCCAGGTTTGCGCAGATTGGCTACCCTCTGGGAGAAATTAAAAAGTTAACAGGCACTTTGGAAAATGATGTTCTGATGCCTCTTTCAAGAGGCTTAGGAATAAAGGACTGTTCCATCTCGTTTCATAATTAGCCATGGCCTTGTTTCCTTTTTGGATTAGCATGGAAATTGATATACACATTGCTGTTAGAGGTGCGAAATAAAAGCAAAAATGTTGTGGTTGAAAGTGGAATCAAAAGAAACACACATGATTATTACACTGATAAAATATTTTTAAATCATAGTTGTGTGCTTTTATTGAGATGGCTGGCCTGAAAACATTCATTTTATGCACAACAGAAACCCATGATGGCTGTGGTTTGAGATTTTATGAAATCTGGGATAGTCTATGGACCTTGATCTTAATGCTACAGGCATCCACTGAAAATAAACCTAATCTTTCAGGAGGAAAGAAAACACACCATGTGGACAAAAAAGTTTCACAACAGTAATCGGCCTGCAGTGAGAGAAAACTCTTTTTAAAAATGATTTTAAAGTACCCCTATTATGCTTTTTTGGATATAACCTTTCATGCGTAATGTGTGATGTAGCTGTCTGTGAATGTGAACAATCTGCAAAGTTTTGAATCAGAAAGTGCACAATAAATGAAGTTATCGTCTCTCAAAATATAGACTCTGAACAGCCTAAATGAGTCATCAGTAATTCGAATCCCACTTCCATACGGCTTAAGTCACTGGGTAACACATTTGCCTAATGCCTGTGAAAGTAAATTTGTTTTATTTTCACTTCCGAATGATGAGGCTGCAAAGAATAAGTGGTTAAAATGTGTTTTTTCAATAATACCACAGGGGTGCAGTCCCAATATTTGTTGCATTCCCGTCATTTTACTGACGACTGCTTCGCAAATCTCGGGGAGTTCAACGTGGGATTTGCAAAACACTTGCTCTTGAAAGATGGGTCAGTAGCCAGTTTATTTGGACCAGCTTGCTCCTTGAACAACCTGTAACAATAACGCTGCTATCACATCAAACGTCCTGCTCCAGTTGAGCGACTGAGTTTCTGGTTGATCGAATACTTTAGATGTTTCATCGTCAGACTTGGTAAGGTAAAAATGTTGCCGTCTTTCTGTCCATACATTGTATACAATTTTTTGAGAATTGATATGCCTCCAAGCTGTAATTCGTATTCGATATTCACTGTACATGGTTGACCAATCACAACAGACTGGGCCATCTGACCAATCAGAGCAGAGTAGGCTCACAGAAAGGAGGCGTTTAGAGAGACTGAAGCTGCGTTCCATTCGACAGGGTCCCTACACAGTGTTCACTGCTCCCTACTCCCTGAGCACGGTATATCAGTTGAAGTGGACTTCGCTGACAATAATCTTTCATTTGGAACGCCCTGCAAACGTCATCAAAGAAAGTCAACGACAGTGTCGCAGAGATTGATAACATGAATAAATAAATAGATATTTTAATTTACTTTCGAATTTAAAACTCTTAACAGATTTGAAGCTGTAACTGTCATGCCATATGAAAATAAGTTCTCATTTGGTTAACTGTATAAATGTATTCTTAATCCATGGTCTCGTGCGCTTTCTTTTCCATGCGCAGCCGCATAGTAAACACTCCTGAGGTAACGTTAAATAAAATAAAATAAAATAAAATAAAATAAAATAAAATAAAATAAAATAAAATAAAATAAAAGATAGAGCCTTAGCTGCTTTTCAACACTTTTACTTTGTCATGCCTATTCATACAATAAAATATACAAATGTAACACTCATCACCATAACCATTCATACTTTCGTTCGTATAAAATGTATGAATACTCAAAACCAGAGAGCCGTTAAACTCTTTCAACGGCTCTGCTTCATCGTAGTTCTGAATGGTGACGTGGTGCGCAATGACAGTTGGGTAATTTTACCTCTCTACTTCCTGTGAAGTGATGTATCTATGTTCCCTTATTCCCTATGCCGTTCGCAGTGCCCTTCGAACTGAACATGTTCGCTCCCTTCAGAATGGAATCTCACTTAAGATGGCGAAATACCCTGTGAAATCCACTTCGCAGTCCACTTACGGTCGAATGGAACGCACCTTGAATCTTCGAACTGCTTTGAATGAATCGTTTAAGAATCTTTGAGAAATGAGGTGATATTAAAATGTATATTGTAGCAAATTAACTCAAAATAAATATGATAATTAATCATTACTAATTATAATTAATTAAAAATATTTGGATCAGTTAATACAATTAACTTAATGTAATAAAATTAATATTACAATCAATTAACCTGTTTGGCCAATGAACATTCAGTGTTAATTTCTTATTAGTTCTAAGAAATGTTCATTTCCAGGTTATGGGAAATAACTATCTTATGTACAGTACTACTCAGAGCATGTAGTCAGGATCTGCATGAATAGGGACTCCAGTATACGAGCATGAAACACGGACAACTTTACGTGTGACATGAACAAGACTTTATTAACTAGACTAAACTACTCTAACATTCACACACATACATGCATACAGTTTACCAAGGAAAAGAGACAACTGAAGCAGAATACAGGAATCAAGAAGTTTGAAATTCAGCAGATCAACAGCCTTGAGCAAACCATCAGTTTAGTTTTAACAGCCCCTTCTTTAAAAGGGGTAAAGATACTTAGTGTATCAAATAATGAGACTAAGTTTGATACTTGCATGTCTCGCCTATTTGAATTAAAACTGTCCTGAATTGTGGAGGCTCCCATTGAATCTTTGCTGATATTGTCGTGATAAAAGAGAACCAGTTGGATTCAGAGGATCTTTGGTGAATGGAAGGTGTAGGCCGGAGCCTGGCACAAGCTTGGGGTTCCTTAGAAGCTTCTAGCTTCTTAGCATCATCTTCACATCAGCATTTCTCAGTAAAAAGAGAAGAGAAGGAAGAGAGAGTTTGATCTTGTGATCAGTGATTTTAAAGGGTGAAGATGTCACACTCTCTTGAGGTGACTGAGCCAATAAGGAGTTTTCCCCTTGGAGGGAAACTTGTACGAGTCTTTGTTCTGTAGCAAGATATTAGCATAAGACATTGGATTGGATGTTTGAGAGAAGAACCCTCTAGATTCTTATAATACTAATGTGTCACAGAGTTAGTAACATGTAACATAAATTACCAAATAGGAAATGAAAGTTGGAGTCCGTAGATACCAAACATGCTACCCATGTGATTTTAGTTAACTATAAATTTGCAACTTTGAATCATTAATACCAAAATAGTTCAAAAGAGAGAATTAATACATAGAATAAACCCTATAAAAGGAAAATCACGAGAGGGGAAAATTGGATACACATGTGGTTATATATAGAATATATAGGATTAAGAGGGTTTATTTGTCCTTCTCAGAAAGAATGAAGTCAGAGTCATTATCTTCTCTGCACATTCCTGACACCAATAAAATAAGGAACAGGACACCTATTCTGTCTCTGTGTTGCAGTTGTGGAGGATGGAATTAACAGGACTTGTGAGGGAGAGTTTCTGGATTATTCTTTAAATATAATGAATGTGTCTTATTCATTAATAAATGAATGTGTCTTATTGGTCCAGACGCTACAATATTATAAGAAAAAAAAGTGTTTTTTGACCTTGCATGCATGTAAACCTGCTGTAGGAGAATCACAAAACAATATTAGGAACCTTAGTTCACTTTCAAATTAAAATTTCCTGATAATTTACTCACCCCCATGTCACCCAAGATGTCCATGTCCTTGTTTCTTCAGTGAAAAAGAAATGAAGGTTTTTGATGAAAACATTCCAGGATTTTTCTCCATATAGTGGACTTCAATGGCCTCCAAACGGCTGAAGGTCAAAATTACAGTTTCATTGCAACTTCAAAGAGTTCTACACGATACCAGACGAGAAATAAGGGTCTTATCTAGAGAAACCATCACTCATTTTCTAAAAAAAAAATTACATTTTATACGTTTTAATCATAAATGATCATCTTGAACTTGCTCTCTTCTTCTTCTTCTCTATTGGAATTCAGGCAGTGTAGACACTGCTAAGTGTAATACTGCCCTCCTCAGGTCAAAGTTTGAACTAATTGTTATATGCTTACACTAGCATATTGTATATGACAATTTCGTTCAAACTTTAACCTGTGATCGCGTAGAATGCTTTGAAGCTGCACTGAAACTGTAATTTTGACCCTCAACTGTTTGGGCTCCATTGAAGTCCACTAAATGGAGAAAAATCCTGGAATGTTTTCATCAAAAACCTTAATTTCTTTCCGACTGAAGAAAGAAAGACATGAACATCTTGGATGACATGGGGGTGAGTAAATTATCAGGAAATTTTAATTTGAAAGTGAACTAATCCTTTAAAAATGGGATAATAGGGGCGCTTTAAATCACACAAGTTTCTAGGCATTTATTTTTCATAGCAATAATTCAACAAAAAGAGTCAATAATGAATGTTAAAACCCTAAAAAGACAATAAATACACAAAGTCCAGACTGTACATTGAGTATGATTAATCATACCCCAATCAATAAGTCAACAGTTCTTTAATCTCCACCAATACTAATCACCTGCAATGCATCTGCTTCAATCCTCAAATAACTGTATCTTTCAAGATAAATTCAGTGTAGCCCTTAAAGCTGAGTAATCCACCACACATCCGCCTCCACAAAGCTTTCTCAAGGTGGTTTATAATACCATTTATATATAATAGCAGTCCTGTTCATCTCAATGGCAGTTGAGGACCCCTGGAAGTATCAGATTTAAAAAGAAATCAAACAAAATGGCAAAATGGCAAAAACATCTGCTATAATAACAAAATAACTTGCAATGTTACTTTAAATAAATTTTCTATATTAAAAACAGCTTTTACTATAAGTGTAATAGCTATTAACATACATACATATCCATGGGTTTCAAAGACGTCACTTCCGCTATGCCCGCCGCCATATTTGTGACCGGTCACAGCTGCGCGCTCTGTTTAAGTCTATGGTGACAGCAGCTACAACTACCAGAGGAAGGCCAACGAAACACTCTCAGAAGGTTCACAACAAATTTACAATATGTCTGGGATATGTGGTGCTCTTAGCCGTTTCAACAGTCGTCAGAACTACACATTTATTTGATCCCAAAGGAGTTAGATCGGCAGAATTATTGGCTTCATTCAGAAAGGACCATACCACTGGCAGCCAAACAGCAATGCACAAGATTAATAACTGCTGGGACTGTCATTTACATAAGATTATAATTGTATACAATATTGTATTAAAGTTGCTGTGTTTCGGCGTGTTATTACAGGATGAACAAATTCACGACAGGAGCTGCCTACGTTACTTAGTTCAAGTACACGCGTGCATGATTTTGTGCAAATATAAGTTGTAATTTTATGTCTATCTTGTATAAATATATATGAATTACCTTATATAGGATGTGTTCCTTTGAGTTAATTAACTTTGTTTACGGGTTTTTATTCTCTTCAGCTTCAGCGTGCGCAGCTCAAACAGCAATGATTAAGTCATTAAAATGTTTACAGTAGCTAATATTAAAACTTTCATATATTTTTTAAAAATGATACATTATTTTTAATAACTAGCTCTTATATTGTTCTTGTATTATATTCAGCAACACATGGTTTGATTAATAAGGATCACGAACAATAACAGATTTTTTTCTCAAATCATCTCATTTTGATAGTATTATTTGAGCTGCGCGCGCTGAATGAACATCCATAAAATGAAGCGCTTTAAGTTAATTAACTCAAAGGAACACATCCTATATAGGGTAATTCATATATATTTATACAAGATAGACATAAAATTACAACTTATATTTGCACAAAATCATGGACGCGTGTACTTGAACTAAGTAATGTAGGCAGCTCGTGTCATGAATTTGTTCATCCTGTAATAACACGCCGAAACACAGCAACTAGAATTCACAATATTTTAATACAATATTGTATACAATTATAATCTTATGTAAATGACAGTCCCAGCAGTTATTAATGTTGTGCATTGCTGTTTGGCTGCCAGTGGTGGTCCTTTCTGAATGAAGCCAATAATTCTGCCGATCTAACTCCTTTGGGATCAAATAAATGTGTAGTTCTGACGACTGTTGAAACGGCTAAGAGCACCACATATCCTAGACATATTGTAAATTTGTTGTGAACCTTCTGAGAGTGTTTCGTTGGCCTTCCTCTGGTAGTTGTAGCTGCTGTCACCATAGACTTAAACAGAGCGCGCAGCTGTGACCGGTCACAAATATGGCGGCGATAGAATACAGTGACGTCACATGAAACCCATGGATAAACAATTATTTAAAACTGTAAAAATATTTTACAGTATTACTGTTTTTACTGCATTTTTGATTAAATAAATGCAGCCTTGGTGAGCAGAAGAGACATCTTTCAAAAACATTTTGAAACGGTAGTGTGATTATACATCCACATAATCCAACATATACAACAAACAAAAGGAGCAGGAAGTTTTTTTCTCTCTTTCTCTCTTTCTTTCTCACTACAATGGATGCCCTCATTAAATAAGACTTTCTTTTATTCCAATGTTATCTCGATAGCCTCCATGGCCTTTCTGTTGAGTGCTGTGCAGCTCAAACTAGATGAGAAATACCAGTAACTCTTTGTACTGTACATTGTATATTGCACACATACAGTTCTAGTGTACACATACAGTTTGTTAGAGAAAAGACATTCTCATTCATCTCATTCATGCCATTGTGGGCCTATGATTAAGAGGTCTCTGGGAAAAAAATACATTTATGACATATTAACCAGGCAACAGTAAAAGGAATGATTTGATTTCTTGCACGGCTCTCTTATCTCGTTTATTTGCAACCAGTAAGGCAAAATGAAATACTGTTTATTCATTTTTTTATTTTTTTATTTTATTTTTAGTATTTGTAGGTGAAAATAGCAAAGATGGGCAAAAGCTATCATCTCATGCTCCCAAGCCAAATTACAGATGAGCAGCTAGTCTCTCAGGCAAAAGATATGTCATACATTTTTAATGTGCTGGGAGCCAGCTGAATGTCAGCCAGCCAATTCTAAGTTACTTCTTTGAATGTGATGGGCAGTCATGGGTTCTGTCACCACTGTTGTAAATCACAGCACAGCAAAGTTATGGAAACGTATACTGCAGCTTAACAAAATCCACCTGTAGGAGAATTCTGACCCCTCTCCTAATAAGAAGCCGGCATCAGGTGTTTGTTATTCACCACATGACTGCTTCCTCGCAAACAAGCCTTTTTCCACAGACAAGCACCTCTACGATTCAGTTTTGCCCACTTAGCAGTGTTGTCAATGAACTAACTAAAAATAGTGATGCTACTAACTTACAGGATGGGCAGTATTTATGATACATGTATTTCAAATACGTATTTCAAATACAAAATAGTAATTTGTCATTTGTATTTGATAGGGTTGATGAAAATGGCTTTGTATTTTGTATCAAAATTTTGTATGTTTTGTATTTTTAAAATACTGTAAAATACTTTGTAAGTAGTCTACATGATGACATCATAAAATTGCAGCCTCTGATTGGTGCCTACTCAGTAGTTTGCCCAGACTTGTTGAGATCAGAACAGAAAATTGATCCATGAAGAATGTGGTCAAGGTAAGAAACGTGCAAAGTGCCAGCTTTCAATAAATTTTTTTGCATAAATTGCTATATGCTTAACAGTTCATGTTAAGTTTTGGTGTTTGTTTTGGTAGCCTAGGCTAAATAGTTTACCAATTTAGATAATGTTCTGGAAAAAAATAATACCGAGCATCAGCCCCCTATATTTATGATTAACAATCAAATGATTAATTAGTTAGAAACTAGTTGCTATCAATACAGGTGCCATCAGTTGTCTTCTTATGAATGATCAATGATGATTGTCATTGAGTCAGTGTTGCTGATGCAAAGTAGGCCCCTTGTTACCAAACACCAAGTAACTAAATTAGGATACAATTATGAGTCATTCGCAAACATTAAACTGTTGGTTACTTTAAAATTAACCTTCATCTGGGAGTTCACAGGGATATGTGAATATTTGATCTGTTAAAGCACAATATGTAAATTTTCGCTTTGAACTTTTGTTATGCCGCAGTCGCCGCTTCTACTTCTTCCGGTCAAGCGTATGTGGGGTAATGCGGCGCTGTTTATCATATTAGATACATTTGAGTGTTGAAAGTTGTTATAGTGCTATACTCTGTGCGTTCGCTCAGCGGCTACTATGAGACACTTGTTGCACACTGCAGTAAGTTAGATCGATATTAGGCATGGTAAGACATGGTACTCGCGGTAAATCAAGAAAACAAGATTCAAACAAAAAGACTTAATGTGTTGATCTATTTAACGTGATGAGTTTTCTGTCAATGAATGTATCCAAACAGATTCTCACCTGTCTAATAAAACAAATAATATACTGAAGTGTCTTTGGAAATCGAGGGTAATGATGTCATTGATAGGCGACGCACAGACATGGTCTGTGTCCTGGTTAAAATTGCTTATTTCTCTGAATTTAAACATTCTTGGACACATTTGGGATAATGTTAGTACACAAGATATATACCAACAAAATATATACCATTGTTCTAGTTTTTTTTTTGGATATTTTAATCAAAAAATCCTACATACAGTGCCTTTAACTGGTTGCATATGTCAGATGTATTGCATGACTCAGGCAGAGAAAAGCTGTTGCTATCAATCATTGTTTACTTAATCAATTGAGTCAGTGTAATGGTGAAGGGATCGATCAAATAGGCCAATTGATGGAAGGTTTGCGAAGCCATTTCATGCTCCCTTGTAAAAGTATTTTTAGTATTTTTAAAATACAAATATACAGTAGTTTATTTTGATACATGGTGTGGCTGCAGTATTTTGTAGTTTATTTTGATACAAATAAAATTAAGGTGTTTGGTAGTTTTAATATAGTACTCTGATTACATTATAAAATGATGTAGTAAATTTTTAAATATACCCCCCCAAAGCAAGCTTTAGTGTAGTTATAGAAGCTACATGTAGTATGTATAGCGGAGTAGGAGTAGGTCACTAATTCCCAGTCTGCACTGTTTCTTTCACTTGTTTACTTTTTTTTTGCAACTAAGGGAGATCAATCCCAGCCTCCAGCTCTATTGTTTCTTCCATCCATTGCTCAATAGTCGTTCTTCACAGACAGAGATGACAGAAATAAGTATTATAAAAAGGCAACATAACAATGCTTTGGACCAAGCTGTTTCACACAGATATAAGCGATCCATTCTGTATGATATCTCCGGTCTCTCATTGTGTCTGGAAAACCAAATCCCACAGTGCCAAGAGCAGGAGAGATAGCGGTGAGGTGAGTTTCTAAAATAAAATGGTTGAAATCAGGTTGATCTGTCCATTAGCGGTTGAAAAGCCTTTGTGGTAATACAACAGCCAGGTCAGAGAGCAGTTAAATCATTATGATCGAAAATGGCACAGGGATTTTAACTATTGTAAAGGCTGATTCACACAGATGCAAACAAACAGCAACCTTTCAATCATTCTAAAGCTGGCTGCTGTGTTTTGAATGTTGGAACACATAACTGTCATATTTATACTTGCATATCGTTGTCACTGTTCCTCTCTACAGAAGGCAAATGAAAAGGACGGGGTTGCAACTGAAGTACTCCATCCACCGTGAGAGAAAAGGAGTTTATATAATGTATGCCAGGGCTCAACAATAAAGATGGCCTGCCGGCCCAGAGAAAGTGTGGGAGAGTTTTGGCCAGTTGACGAAAGTTTAGTGAACAATAACAAAAAAAAGTTTAGTGAACAATATCAAAAAAAAAAAAAAGAAAAAAAGTAGAAAATGTAAAAACACATTCCTGAAAAAACTTTATTTTGTGCCAGCAAAAAAGAAAAAAAAAAGAAAAAAAAAAAAAAGGTAATGTTGAGCCCTCCATGCAAATAATGAAACTGACTAAATATTAAAGACCCCCTGTGGTGAATATCAAGTTTTTAATGTTGTTCATGTGTCTATCTGGTGTTTTTAACATGCTTTAAGACAAACAATGTGCAAATTCATAAGTCAACACCATTGCTAGCTATTTTCTCTTTAAAACTGCAGTGAACCAAAGACAGTCTCAAACCTGCAGTTTAAAATCGCTGGTGTCTATGACATCACAAATTACCTTGTAACCAATCACGTCAACTTGTCATCAGGCTTTGGCATACAGTATCATTAACTGACCGCGTTGTGCAAGGGAGTCTCAAAAGAAGGTTATGCCGATATATTTTTCTGTTGATATGAAAACGCGGGTAGATTTAGCAATATGGCATATTATACATAACATTGTATGTATTACAATGATATGATGAACTATATGCCTTTCTCCACTGAGTTGTTCAAAGCATTTCTAAGGATACTAATTGTTAGAAGGCAGCTGTCCGACTTGTGAATGTGAACATGGTTTGTGTAACATTAGCAACACATTATTAGCTGTTTAATAATGTAGTCAAGCAAAAGGCTAATCGTATTAATTACCGTTATGTGTCTGACGTTGTAAAAAGCAATACCATTGTGCAGCGTTTACCTCAGTAAGTTGACCAAGTGGAACTTGTCTGAGCTCATGCGAGTGAGTTGAGGTGGGGCTAATTAACATATTCATAGATCCGTGTATATTAAATGAGGCAAGGGTGTACATTCAAGCTATTTTAAGGCATTAAGAATTTTTTTATTTAAATATGTAATTTTGGTGATCAAAGATGAGTTTTAAGGGATATTGACTACAAGGGGACTTTAAAATTCAGATGAATCGTGCCTTTTTCCCCTGCTTCAAGGCAGGCACATTGGTTTCTATGGATTTGGCAGGGATGCTTATATCTCATTGTCTTGGCAACAGTTTGTGCTGAAATCAGATTAGGTCCGGGTTTGATAGAAATCATAACAGACTGCTCAAACATTCCAAGACAAGACAAACGCCGATTGCACATGGTCATTCGATGAAAACAAACACCAACCAACGGCAACAGGGATAACGCATTGATCCAGCAAAACCCCCACAACCACTGGATATACTGTACATTTTTTATACACACTTGCACAATTTATAGCACAAGTTTTTTTATTCTTCAGTATGAAAATGTATGTACACTATCATTCAAATTTTGGGGCCGGTGTGATTTTTTAGAAAGTCTCTTATGCTAACTAAAGCTGCATTTATTTGACCAAAATATAGTAAAAACAGTAATATTGTGAAATATTATTACGATTTAAAAGAACTGTGACTTCAGCAGCTGTAAGCAAATAAAATTGCTTACAGCTGCTGATCTGGAGTCAGCTTTTCCCTTTTCACTAGTAATTAAGGTTTGAATTTGTCATGCGGAAATAATGTGGATTTTTCTAGCATTTAACACACTGGCATTGACACATTGTGCAGTAGTGCTCACGAGGGCATCTCAAGTTCAATTCTTGGCTTATTTCTTGATCCTGTTCCTCTCTCTCTTCCCATCATTTACTATCCTGAATAAGATGTGGCAGAAAGCCAAAAATAAAATTAAAATTTGGATTTTAACCTCATCCATGCGATTAATTTTAGCTTTAGTCTTGGAGGCGAGTGGCCTCTTCAGAACGGTTACAGATACACACTAGCAGGCTCACAAAAGCTCCTCTAATCCCCAACAGAAACCTAAGAAACAATGAGAGTAAAGGCAGCTTTGTTTTGAACACAATTTGTTTCCATTAATTGGCCGCTCATCTCCTGCCGCTCCCTCCCTGCAAATCCTCAATCCTTCGTCTTAATGAGTTAGACGTGTGACAGTTAGACGGGAGTGCGGTTCTGAGGCAAGGGAGTAAAAAATGTCCACAGCATTCAGAGCAGTACAATGGAAACGTGCTGTTAGTGCCATTAGCATTGTTTCAGACGCAGCAAGAGCTGCATGCTAAGAGAACGTCTCCAGTGTAGTGGCGGCCGCCGCTGAAAGGAATGATCGATCTCTTTGAGCATCCGTTGCCTACAAGCACTGAGCCCCCACAATGCATCTGGCCTGTCCATCAATAAAGTGTTCAGTGAATATATAACAGGCCTTTTGATGCTACATGGCTCAAAAATAATGAGACAATGCATGTAGAAATAGTGAATATATATATTATAGTGATCTTTTTTTTATGATACTTGATGTGAACAGACCTTTGGTCAACCCGCGTATGGGGACTGTTGGTCTGCCTTGAATCCTATCGCAACATTATGAAATTTTAAATCCTATAATGGATCCCAGGAATGATACTAAGGAGGCATTTTCTTAAGTATATTCATTAATTTAGCAAACATTTTCCCCTGCCACTACTGCAGATTTGAATACATATGATTCTGATTGTCATCATATTTCCTTTTATTAATAGTGCTTACCTGCTAGTATCTTTGTGGCTCTGCCTAAAAAGTCATATATTCCCCCCATTTAAATCACACATATTTTATGAGGCCCTTTTGGGAAGCACGATGAGACATTTGCTTTTTTTTTTCTGTCAATTTGAACACATCTCCCTGATAAGTGAAAAGTCATTAGACGGAGGTAAGATGTTGTGAAGAGCCATCATCGTGATGGTGGATTCAGAGATGAGGACATGATTGCAAGAAGTCAATGAAAAGCTGTAATTGCGAAATGCTGCAACTAATTAAAAGAAAAGGAGCGATGTTTTCCCTCTGAGCAACTTGTAGCTTGATTGCGATTGTGTAGAGTCACTGTATGGTCTAGTGTCAAGAACTGCATTTATGGAAATTTCAAAGCTGCCAGAGGGTTGTACAGAGCTCATCACATATGCCAAAAGATTTATTTTTCTTTTTATTTATTTGCTATTCGTAATGCTTTTTTTTTTCTCTTTGGTAATTTGCATTGCAAACGTTGCTTTTCTACCACTTCAAATACCTCAGAATCTACATAAACATTTTAATATCATGATGTATATGATGTATGTATTTGATAGGGACAGTGCTCATTAATCATCAGTCAGATACTGCGTAGCAACATTGCATGGATATGCAGAGGGATAATCACTGATACATGACAATAATTAAAGAGGTGTATGTATTTAATTGATATAAAGTCCCTCAAACTCCTACAATATGTATGCAGGCTTCTATGTAAACAGATGCAATGAAAGAAAAGACAAATCACAATTCAGTATGCAAATATTTTGAGGATGTCATAGCTTTTCGGTTACACAGAACCAAATCTTAAAGCCTATACATCATAATATAGATAGATAGATAGATAGATAGATAGATAGATAGATAGATAGATAGATAGATAGATAGACAGAGAGACAGACAGACAGACAGACAGATAGACAGATAGACAGACAAACAGACAGTCTGATACTTGAGGAATATCATTGCCTTGAAAGCGCTGTATTAAATGAAGCTGTGCCGAAACCATGATCGGTAATTCAGCCATTTTATGGTTCTAACATTTTACCCTGCAGAAAAGTAAATGAAATTTGACCTCAAGCCACAGTAAATCATCCTCTATCCGGAAATGGCCAAGAACCAACAGCACTTTGTTAAGCCATGACCACGTGTAGTGTTTTATTGATCTGTCTTACCACTTCCTCAATAATCCATTTGCATAAAGAGTGTTTCTGGTTGACATAAATCAGAGAGCAGTGCACAGCACGGATGAGCTCTGCTGACAAGAACACTGTTGTTCTTAGCAGAGCCAGGACATTAATGGGTATGAGTACAAATCTCATGAGATGCTGTAACTTAACTAAGCACAACTCACAAGGAGCAGCTAGCAAAGAATATTAAGTCCATTTTTTAAAAAATAATAACAACAATAAATACATCCTTATGTATTCTGATTTCTAAATGTCCAGTTTTTGAAGCATAATTTCTGTGCCACTAGTGGCACCAAATGGAATTGCAAAAATAATTAGTTTTTTAATTGCAAAAATGCAAAAAATGCAAAAAAGTTTCCAGAGCACTGTCCTTTTCACTCGTTCCTCATCTATCATTGTTCAGACAAAAAAAGTCCATTTTAAAAAAAATAATAACAACAATAAATACATCCTTATGTATTCTGATTTCTAAAGGTCCAGTTTTTGAAGCATAATTTCTGTGCCACTAGTGGCACCAAATGGAATTGCAAAAATAATTAGTTTTTTAATTGCAAAAATGCAAAAAAGTTTCCAGAGCACTGTACTTTTCACTCTGTTCCTCATCTATCATTGTTCAGACAAAAAAAAAGTAGTCCCAACTCCAAACTCTCCAGCATTACATGAGCCCAAAGCATGGCAGAAACAAAAGGTTTACCTGGAGTTCATTTCCCAAAGCGCAAGTTCCGTAGTTACCAATAGAGTTCAATGGGAGTACGACCATGGTTGACTAACGATGCTTTCGGGAAACGCACCCCTGCTAGCAACAGCCGTTATCCACTACTGGTGGGTGTCATGACCAGGGCCATATCTTACCATTTTGGAAGCCTAGGCGAGATCCCTATTGGCACTTGAAAAATAAAATTAAGTAAATTAAATTAATTAATTACCAAAGAGTTATATTTAGTTACTTGGCCTATAATTATGTAAATGGAATAAAACTTTTAATGACATTTAATGACATTCCCTAATTTTTTAAAAAGTGTGTCACTTTCAGAAAAAAATATATTACAACTGAGATTGCAATCAGTGCATTTGAATAGAAATATTTATTTTAGATTTATTTTACCGTATAAAATGGTTAGTTTCTGTCCTTGATTCTGATTGGTCAATAGCTGTGTTTTATTCATGATAAAACATGGCTATGACCACTTCACACAACGGTTCTGTGTATCACTACACAACACCCTTAGCAGCCACTCTTAGCTACGTAAACTGTTTGTTCTCAATTGGCATTGTTCATTGAAGCTTACTGTATTATGTAGAAGAGTATTGTGAGAAAGAGATCGAGTGAGCGAGTTTATTACCTACATTCAGATTTAGCAATTTCCTTCAGGTCAGTCCTATGTTCATAATAAAAAAAATCTGTTTAAATGTCCAATGTATTATCTTGTCCTTTTAACAGTAGAAGGGTTTTCCCATGACTGACAGCACTAGTCAAAGCATTTAACGGTTGCGTCTTGTTCAATGTTCACAACATTTCAGTCTTTTCAATGTAAAAGTCTTCTCTACTGACTGACACACTCATAAAGACAGTCTCTGCCGCCATCTAATGGTGTAATAATGTAACTTCTGTTGCTGTTCACGGTCTGGGACTATTTTTTTCCAGCAGAAGGAAGGCTTTTAGTGAAAGTTAAGTTCATGAAAGTTGCATTGATACATATTTTTGGCTTTAATATTTGTATTGTGTGGTAACCGATTTATAAAAGCAATAAGGTACACAATACAAGGTTCACGATACAGCACAGCCTCTTGTACCTTATTGCTTACTTTAGTTTGGCTTATATGGTTATTCATTTAAAAATTCTAATTACAATATGCATTAAATATTTGTGTTTCTAAACACACTCTTTCTGATAACATTAAAAAAAATTACACTTCACCTTCAACATCTATTACAGCTGGTGTAGTATTGCTCCCTTCATATCCTCCTGAGAAGATCCTACATTCTGCTTACAAGTTTGAAAGTCAGCTTTGGTTGGAAAACATGGACTCTGCTGTGTATTTCTTTCTCTATCTAACTTCCCGTCAAAGACAGGAAGCAAAGTGCTTACGAATTAAATTGTGAAGTTTTTCATAACTCTTTTATGATCAATACCATTCACCCCTCACACACACACACACATCTCAGAAAGTCTGGGTTTCAATAAGCCTTCCAAGTGTAGTCGGAAATATCATAATTACAAATTACGTGCACATGAATGACCAAGCTAAGTCATATTGTGGGAAAATGATTTGTTAGATAACACACATACATAAATCACTCAGGTTGCATAAATGTGATGCAGGTGCATTTCTCCATGGTAATTATAGCTTTATGATCATTCCAACATGATTTGAAAGCAGCATATGACTCCACATTGGACAGTCATACATTTGCTATGCATAGAAGGAAAGAAGTCTATTTTTATTCTTTTTTATCATCTAAAAAATGTCATGATAGAATTTTCTTTTAGGCTTTGTCCTGCTAAAACAGCCGGACAGCTGGATTTGCTGTCACTGACTGGAGTATTTCCCGTTGGATTGAGAAAAGTTGCCAGATACTTGGTTGAATTTGGGCTGCTGATTGCAGGAAGGGGAAGATTGGTATCTCACCCTTGGGTAACTAATGCTTGTGCCTGCTTGGGCAGGAGGACTATGAAGCCAGATGGGGAAATCGTGATTCACCACACTCGCTGTTTTGCCCTCTGCAGCCAGCATATAGCATCAATAATAACACCTTATTTCTGTCATGTCAAAACATGAAAGTGTGTCGAGAAGAGATTGATGACTGTCATAAATCAATGTCTGGAAATGTACGTGCCCGATTGTAGGGGGAATAAAATCTGTGCGCTAACTCATATACACATACACACACTGCACTGCCTCTTTTAGAATGACTGATGCCCTAAAGATAGATGAAATCTTTGTTGAGAATCTCTAGTCTGAAGTTCTCAGCAAACAGTTTACATTAATCAAATTCTGCTTTTCCTTGCAACTCTTAAAAGACATTTTTATACGAAAAATTTCAGACAGCCACAAGTCAGTATTTAAAGTTCCTAACCACCCTTCATACTATATCATTATTATATCATTATCTTTTTGTACTATTAATTGCCACATTTTAAAAATAAAAAAGCATACAGAAATCAGGTTACACTGTTGCGCAGTTTTTATTCACTAAAAAGAACCGTTTCATAACAGTATCGGTCCATATGCATGAGATAAGATAATACAGTATGTGAATACAGGCAGGAGGATAAAAGGTCAGAGCCCAAGAACAAAGCCCAAAGAAATGAAGGTCACCCAGATCGAAATGATGATTCTTTTCACAAGTTGACATCTGAACTCATTTAATTTGCTGAACTCAGTCAGCATCCATTCATTATCAATGCAGAATGAAGAATAGAACCCAATTCAAAAGGCACAAAAAGGAATAAAATACAAAGTTTGATGTTTTAAAAGACTTAAATGGGGGGCTCCTACAGGCAAAAATCTGTGCCTTTGGATATCAACACTGATGTGTTTACAGAATATTTTAACATTAAAAAATGGTCACATTGGCTTCAGCTCTGCTATTTTGACATTTACAGACCTTTAAAAGGGCTTTCAGAAAGTACATCAAACCCAGTGCCTTCAAATCCAAATAATGTCACTTTTCTTTTTACTCTTCTTTTGCCAAGCTGTCTTTGCTCAACAGTTTCACAACCTCTCTGCCACTCTCCCATTTTCTGCATATTTGTATGACTCTGTACATGAGACAGCCATCAATCAGGGCTGAGCTATACTCCAAAACATCAAGGATAATAAACAATTAACAGCAGCAGTCGATGACCTGTGAAAGGTTGAACACAGCAGGGTTTTAGAGGAGAACAGGAAAGGTGCTGGGCCTGCAGCACTGCCCCTGGCATGTCACTGCAATCTTTAGCACAAACTGGCCATAAACCAGACAGTCTGACCTCTATTAAAGATTGCCCTCTGCTTATATAACTCTGAGAGCTGGTGTATTGGAGAGAAAAAAAAGATTATTTTAGAGTAACACTTTTGTGGTTGAATGTGTTTTTGTCAAGTGTATAGTTTTTTTTTTTTTTTAACTGTTATCATTTAAATCCCCAACTATCAAAAACTTCTACCAAAAAATGAAACTTATCTCAATATTTACTCACTCTCATGTTGTTCCAAATCCATATTCTCTTAAAGGCATCAGGATAAATGTCAGTTGTGTTTGTTAATGACATACTGTGCTTTAAAAACAAGGAGGTCTATAATACCAATACAATTTATATGGATTAGTTTTACAAAAAAAGTGTTTTTCAAAAAAGTGTTTTGTAAAGCTGTAAAACAATTCTAAAACTGTTGTTGTTTTGGAGCTGTATCAGACAGGCTGAAATGTAACATTTCAGCAATCAAAGCAAAATTTTGATGGTTTGACACCAAATGGGAGTTGGTTCTGCAACGAAGTGTATGCCTATAAATCTTAAAATCAGTGTTTTATTGAAATTAGGTATAAAAAATTGTGGAGAGGCTAGCAATAGCAAGTTGGCTTTGAGAGTATGAGATCCCACCCTCCCTTCAGAGCGCTCAGTAGATTCTGTAAACAAAGCGCCACAAGAGACGGCATTAAATTACCTCATGTCTCAAACCACATAACATTACAGTAATAATGAATGTAAACACCTTACAGTTGTACCACCTGACTACTGCAAATTAATATCTGTGTTTATAGTGTAAATCCGAGTCTGAGGATGTAAACAGCTCATGGGTTGCCATCTCGTAATTATGGTTACGGCATGGCTTGAACGCAGCATAAGCTCGTTGTCTTGGTTCAAGAGGAACTGTGAAAAACGGCTGCTGTTTGTTTTTGTCGATCTGTGGCTGTCTGTCTACAGCTTTGCACAGGCTTATGGATATTACAGTACGTGTGATGTCCACGCGAGCAGGGTGTGCTGAGGTATATGGAAATATGGTGAACGTGATTTCACCAAGTACAACATGTTCCTGGATCAGCATCTTTGTTGATCCTGGAACAACATTCCAATCAACCAATCAGATTTGAGGGATAAGTTTACCCTTTATGTCAAGTTTAGGCTTACAACCTGGGTTAGGTGCTTCCACAACAGTGTTATTCAACTACCATTTCCCTCTGATTTTAGGAATACGTTATGGGTAGGGTTAGGTTTAGGAGTTGGGAAAAGGATAGGACTAAATTTTCAGACAGAACATGTCTTACTTGGCAAAATCACGGTGACCGATATGAATATTTAGTTTTAATATTTAGACCACTTCTATTATTGATTGCTATTAGGACGTGAAGAGAGTTTCAACCAGTAAAACAAAAAGTGTTTACAAAACAAATGGTCCCACTTTATATTAAGTGGCCTTAACTACTATGTACTTACATTTAAATTAATCATTCGATACAATGCACTTACTGTTTACATACATGTTTTTACATTGTATTTATATTTTAAAAACACCTGCATGTAATTACATCTGTAATTAATTTCTGTAATTACATTTATAATTACACTGTTGACCCATCTCTTACACCTTACCCCTACCCTTAAACCTACCCATACCACCAAAGCTTTCCCTAACCTTACCCATATCACACCTCAATAGCAGCAAAAGTGTTTTGCAATTCAATATGAACCCAATAAGTACATTGTACTTATTTTTTGATGTAAGTACATAGTAGTTAAGGTCATTTAATATAAAGTGGGACCAAACAAATTACCTACTCTACATTTAAATGTTTGATGAGTAGGCCTACTTGCTGTTTCAAACACTTTGAAATAATTAATCATTTTATGAAGCCGTTTTGATTCAAAGATTAATAAAGCTTTGTTTGTTTTTTATATAATGTTTAGAAAAACAACAAAAAAAGATCAATGTTTGAAATAGCTTGTCTGGCATGTTCACACTGCCATATGTGTAAGTACATAATTTGTCGCTGACATATTAGGCCTACCGTAAAGTCAAACCAGTTTACTTCAGTCTGTTCTTCACAAAGCTATTATATAGTCAAGTCAAGTCAAGTCACCTTTATTTATATAGTGCTTTTTACAATGCAGATTGTGTCAAAGCAGCTTTACATTGATAACTGGTATATAATTTTTGGCTGCACAGCAGCTCTTAAAGAATAAGTGTCAATGCAGATCAAAGCACTGTTGAATATCAAATGTCAAGTGTCCCCAACTAAGCAAGCCAAAGGCGACAGCGGTAAGGAACCCAAACTCCAACAGGTGAAATCAGGTGGCAAAAAACCTTGGGAGAAACCAGGCTTAGTCGGGGGGCCAGTTCTCCTCTGGCGAACAGTGCTTTGTTACGATTCAGGTTGCTATCATAAGTCCGATATGATCGCAACATTCAAAGTATTTATTCCAGTTCAATCCGGTTGAGGATCGTATTCATCACACCGGTACGGACGGTTTGTTGAAGAGCTGTACCGCTGGTTGTCGTGTCGATGAGGCCTTCACAATGGATGATCTAGCTGACTCAATCTCTGCTGATACTTCAGGGCTGCGTTGTGGTCGTGTCAAGACGCCGATCCTCTGTCTCACCTGGATACGGCCCAGATCTGGTTGACTACGGTAAACCTTGGGTTCATATAGTATGACACATTTAAAACATAACACGTAATATATAACACATTTGAACAATTTTTATGATACTTTTGTGGTCTTGTTAGGAGCTGAACAGACATGGCTGTCATATGGAAAGGGCTGCATGAAGATTCTTCAGAACTGTGTTCAATGTAAATAGAAACAACATATGGGCTTGGAATCACATGAGTATAAGTAAATGACCATAGAATTTTGTATATATTTTGGGTGAACTACTTCATAAACTTTCCACCCACTGGAGGCAGATGTCTAAATCTCAGATGAAGTTGCATGACAGTGAGTAGCAAATATGCAAATGTCCATATCCTCTAAAACCAGTTTGACCACAGATCATAACCTTGGTACTCTCTTTGAATTTCCATCAATAAGACTGACAGTATTCGTTAGAAATGCTTACAGCTACGCCGCCTACCCTCTCGCCGCATCTTCCTGTGGCTGTTTTTTTCTGTTCGCATGCATCTCTAATTGATGAGGTTTCAAGCTGATTTGCCTCCTGCTGTGGGCTTATGGGACCTCTGGCCCTTTAAACTCTCTGTGAATGTAGTGAAAAGACATTGCTGGGCAAAAATTAAGAGCATTAGCAATGGTAGAGAGGACTAGGCCATGACCCTCAACAACAGATGGACAGAGGGAGACATTTTTAGCTTCATCTGTCTATGTGAAGAAATTAGTTTGGGTCTCTGGAAGCATCTTGCTGACACCCCCAATTTAGTAAATCCTTCTTAAGTACATTAATGCCATGTATTAAAGATGGCAACATCTGGTTCTGTGTTAATTACACATCACAGGGATCAAAAGATCCTATGGCTGATGGACATGGCGGTTGAGTAGAACTGGATCACGTTATCCAGGAACATGTGGAGATACGAAGTAAAGGAGATCATTGGACGGCTGCTCATGTGCCCTATTAAAGCAAATCATCATTATGTAGGCATGAAAGAAGAACAAAACCATTTTCAGAATAAAGGGCTGCCATGCTTGTGTCTATAGCTGTGCACTGTTATCTTCAAAACAGCACATGCTGAAGGCTCAAACTTCGCTAAAAAACAAATGAAAAGAAGATTAATACAGATTCATAGACATTATTTATGAAGTAATAGCTATTGTAGATAAGAAAAAAAGTTCTCTGTGTCCAGTTTTTGCTTATGTCTAACTGTAAAGTTTCCCTCTGGTTAGACTCCTATTGTTGCAGTCTGTGGTCGTAACTACTTTTGATAAGTACTACTTCTTTTTACAATGAACACTAACCAAAGGAAGAAAATCTGTGGATATCCACTATAAGCTCATACAGTGCATAAATGGTGAAGAGGATCTGTCCTCCATGTAACCTTAAGACTCAAAGTTGTGTTGTTGGAGGGCTCATAAAATGAATCTCTGCACTAGCTCTACTAAAATAAAGGATTATTTCTAATATACAGTATCAGGGTAAGGTCACTGTTGTAGCCCATATATATATAATGCCATTCAAAAGAAATATGTGAAATATTATTACAAAAATGTTTTAAAAACAACAACAACAAAACTATGCTACTATATTTTAAAATGTAGCATTTTCAGTATCATTACTCCAGTCTTCAGAAATCATTCTAATATGCTTATTTGGTGCTCAATAAACATTTCTTATTCTTATCAATGTTGAAAACACATGTGCTGCTTAATATTTTTTATGAAATTCCAGTTTCTTTGACTAGAAAGTCATTTACTGTCACTCTACTGTCATCAGTTTAATGTATCCATGCTGAATATTCTAAATAAAAAAACTGTATACATTTAGTTTAAAAAATTAAAAATTAAATCTTACTGACTCCAAACTCTGGATACCTATAAACGTGACAAGTGCTTTTGACATCTATGCAATCTTTACAACAAAAAAGCCATTTAGCTGTGTCTGCACAATGGAGCATTCTTGCTGTGCATGTATTGAATATGACCTTAAGAGAGATAAACAGCCTGTTCTGTGGTAAGTCATAGGATTTCTGTGTTATATTATAGACAATGCTGGATTTATCTGGGATTTGAACACATGCAGGTTCATTCTGTGGCATTTCACAGTGACACAGACCCCTTGTATTTCTGTACAGACATTTTTCAGGCGATATCAGAAGCATGTGCATGTGATGCTTTGTCCCTAGGGATGAATGGTGAAATGTATGATCTCTAATTATGATCGATTTAAAAAACTTTGCCAACAAGATAGCGTACAACATCCTCCATTATAGGGTACAACAAAGTGGATCATTATAGAATTACATTTCCGTAAATACTGGAGTTTGTGCTTTGTGCAGTGTGAGGAAATACAGTCTCAGCAAATCTAACCTGTCCAGCTGTCAACACCTTCACTATTATAAATGGTTCATTGACAAAGACTTTAGATGGGCCTGAATCTAATTCAGTGGACATAAAATTGCAGCTCATTCATCCATCTTCATTTAGCCTTTGAAAGAATGTGAAATTTTGCGGAGTCTTTTTTAATCACAGTGTAAAAGGACTAAAGTTGTTTATCTACCAGCATCAAGTCTAACACACTATTTCTGTCCCCTGCTCTTTCTCTCTCTCTCTCTCTTTATATAAATGTCAGTCTGCAGCTCAACATCAAAACAAAGAGCTCTGGTTTCAAAAAAACATGAAAAAGAAACATAAAAAAAAAAAGAGTTGGACTTCACAAGGATCCAAAATCAACATTTGAGGAAATGCAATCTGTGTGGTTTGTGCTAAAATAAACATTAAAATGTGTCTAAATCTCTTTTTGAGCAGTAGAGTATAGGTGGCCAGTGTTTGAAATTTCAAGGCAGTATTATTAGGCAATACATTGCTGTAGTAACTTTTTACTTACCCAAAATGTCACATGTGGCTAATACTGACTAATTTGTTTTTCAATTAAATATAATGATTTTCAGTGTGCATTGGTTGGGATGTAGATGTGCATGACAGACATTTTTTTGCCATTTATGGCTGGCATTAGATGAGATCTAAGATGGCAGATAGGACACAGTTGTGGGGCTGATGGCCGCCTGGGGGAGGATCTGGCCATGACAAGAGCTAGTGAACCCCGAGATGTGTGTCCCAAAGTGTGGGTGGAGAAAAGGAATAAAAAAAAAAAAAAAAAAAGGTTACAATAGAAAGAAATTCCCAGATTATAAAGATAGTGCAACTGGATTAAAATTGGACTATATTCCTGGCTTCTTTAAAAAATTAAAGGGTTAGTTCACCCAAAAATGAAAATTCTGTCATTTATTACTCACCCTCATGTCGTTCAACACCCATAAGATCTTCGTTCATCTTCGGAACACAAATTAAGATATTTTTGATAAAATCCGATGGCTCAGTGAGGCCTGCATTGCCAGCAAGATCATTTCCTTTTTCAATGCCCAAAAAGCTACTAAAAACATATTTAAAACAGTTCATGTGACTACTGTGGTTCATAATATTATAAAGCGACGAGAATACTTTTTGTGTGCCAACAAAAACAACAAAATAACGACTTTATTCCACAATATCTAGTGATGGGCGATTTCAAAACACTGCTTCATGAAGCTTCGAAGCTTTACGAATCTTTTGTTTCGAATCAGTGGTTCAGAGCGCCAAAATCACATGATTTCAGTAAACAAGGCTTTGTTACGTCATAAGTGTTTCGAAATTTCAATAGTTCATGTGACTTTGGCAATTTGATAAGCGCTCCGAACCACTGATTTGAAACAAATGATTCGTTAAGCTTCAAAGCTTCATGAAGCAGTGTTTTGAAATCGCCCATCACTAAATATTGTTGAATAAAGTCACTATTTTGTTTTTTGCTGCACAAAAAGTATTCTTGTCGCTTATAATATTAAGGTTGAACTACTGTAGTAACATTAACTGTTTTAAATATGTTTTTAGAACCTTTCTGGGCATTGAAAAAGGATCCTGCTGGCAATGCAGGCCTCACTGAGCCATCGGATTTTATCAAAAATATCTTAATTTGTGTTCCGAAGATGAACGAAGGTCTTATGGGTGTGGAACGATATAAGGGAGAGTAATTAATGACAGAATTTTCATTTTTGGGTGAACTAACCCTTTAACCTTTTGCATTTCATAGGAAAGAGAATCTCTGTGGATTTGGAACACGTGAGGGTAAATGATAACATTCATTCATTCTTTTATTCAACTTAAATGGCGCAAAATGAAAACTGGAAAAATCTCTAAAATTTTGCTCAGACGCATTAACATCCTCTACAAACAATAGTATTAACTAAGGCATATGTATTAATGTGAAACAAACAACCAAACTTTGCAGGCTGGTTTATCCAAAGATGGATTTTTTACCATCTTAGGGAATGATGTTTAAATTATATCATCTGATATAATAAACTGAACTGAGGTGTGAAAGTTATTGCGCCACAGAGATGGATGGACAGATCTTTAAGAGCTTGTATTCTGGCTGCAGAAACTCCCAAGTGTTATCTGAGGAAAGACATGGTGAGTGACAAGAATGAAAAGCATTCAATAGAAAAATGTGACTGATAAAAAAAATACCTTGTGCTGCGGTGGTTTAGTTTCTGAGATTTAGAGGAAAAAGCATAATAATTAAATGCAATCTCTGCGGGAGAAAATGTCATCATAATTGGTGTGTTAGGCTGCCAACATCTTTTTATTTGCCCGTCATAGTTAATAAGGTCTAATTATATGTGGTAAAATGTAACTTTTAAATTATACTTTTAAGCCTGAAACATCATACTTCCACAGAATGAAACATATAAAATGTCAAAAGAAATTCTTAGAAGGTTTGTGTGTTCAGGCTGGTTTGTCTATTTGTGTATGGTGTGTTCATTCGGTTTGTTCGTTTATTTATGGAGGACCATATTTCTTTCAAGCATGTCTTGCAGTTATATCACCTCTGTGATGATGTTATTTGAAATATATATAGCCATGCTTTTCTCACTCGTAAAAAAAAGTATGGGTCATACTAGATTTGTCATACAATATGTCACTGATAGAAATTTCCTTTTAATGATTTTTTAAAGGATGAAATATGTAAATATGTGAACAACTGCACTAATATTATTATTAATATTTATGTTTAATATTAATATTATTATTAATATTTATGTTTTTATTCATATATTTATTTATATTTATGTAAGAAGATTCATACAGAAGAGAAGAAAACAGATAAAAAAAAAAAAAACAGAACAAGACAAACAAAAATATAAACTCTTAAAAATAAATTTTCTAAAAGGGGAGAGTTACCATAAGAGAACCATAAGTACATTATCACGTCTTGGAAAAAGATGTAGACATAATTCTGAGATAAGTGAGATTAACATGCATATTTTCTAATACTTTCATCCACAAATGATGTATTTTATGTCTCTCAAAGCATCAGCTCAATATCATTATTTCTGCCTGTTTTCTGGCCCTCCCTTACGGCCAATCACCAACTCAGTGGCTCAGTGACGGTGTCACTGATGTCGCGCCCATGTTTCTGTTCAGTTAACACATGCTAGGATCAATGGATAGACAGTGAATGAGGCTGTAAGAAGGAGCTTTCGGCTGCAGATGCTCAATGCAGGATTGCTAATGGTTTATTGATGAATGTGTCTCCTCTTCAGTCTCAGCTCTCTGGCTCTGTCTCTAAGCATATAGGCCGTTAGGACACGGGGCCGCTGACGTCTGACATGCCGGGAATGAGTTCAGCGTCTGACAGGCAATGGTGTGAAACGATGCAACATGAGCTAAGAGGGAAGCTCGCAAAACCTGGAGTAGAAACCATGATGTAGTAAGACTCAAATATCAAGAATCAGTAGGCCTATGTATTTTTGGACAGAAATACGTCATTTTGGCTTTTAATTAGGTGAAAAACAGATTGTAGGCATACCCAATGAGTTAGGGTAATTCAAACCATTTGATGAAACTGATGGTCTTAATAAAGTTTAAAAACTATGTATGATTTCTCTGAACTTATTCCATTTGAGTCCACATAATATTAAATTAAACTATAATTCCACTTAAATATTTTGTGTAGCTTTATCTTTATCCCTGCATCGGCCAATACTGAGTCAAGCACTGAATGTTAACAATGTAGGAGAATGACAGGGAAGAGGAGAATTTGTTTAAAGGTCCTCTAAGCGATGTCACTCGTTTTTAGGCCAAAACATTTTTTGTCACATACAGCAAACATCTCCTCACTATCCGCTAGCTGCCTGTCCCCTGAACACACTGTAAAAAAAAACGGTCTCTGTAGTCAACAAAAACAAACTGGTGCAGCCTGGACCACGAAACATAATAAACATGCTCCAGCCAATAACCGACAAGAATGATTTTAAATGCGCGTTCATGACTGTTTCAGGAAGCACGGAGGGGAGGGGGAGGAGGAGGAGGAGGGAGGGTCTAGCTAGCCTCTGTTTTGTTTGACAACACTTCAAACGTCAACAGGAATTTACTCCGCCCAGGATCGCATAGAGCACCTTTAATAAAGTAGTTTTTTTTTTTTTTTTTTTTTTGCGCACAAATTTTTTTTTGTCAATTCATAAAATTAAGGTTGAACTACTGTAGTCACGTTGACTATTTTAACATTGTCTATACTATTTTTCTGTACCTTGAATGATGGTAATTACATTGCTTTCTAAGGGGGATAAAAAAACTCTTGGATTTCATCAAAAATATCCTAATTTGTGTTCTGAAGATGAACGAAGGTCTTACGGGTGTGGAATGACATGATGAGCACTTAAACGGGGAGGTCTAATGCTATTTCGTGCATTCTGACTTATTTACACTGTTAAAGAGTTGCATTCTCATGCTAAATGAATTGCACTACTTCCGGTTTTGGACAGGTTTCGGAGAGTTTTTTTTAGTATGGCCTTTTATCACGTAATAAAGGGCGGAATTCCTTGCATGAGCACTTCTCCTGATAAGCGTGCACACGCACATCACCCAGAGCAAGAGAGCAAGAGCACACGCTTCGTTCTGGTTATGGAAGCCGAGAGATTTTTCAACAATGTCAACAAAGGAGTGTGTTTTTGGTTGTGAGGAAAAGATTACCTTTTTCAGCTTCCCAAAGAACCCAGCATTAAGGGAACAGTGGATTAGGTTTGTTTTTCCGGGGCAGCAACGGAGTTGTGCATGTATGTTTGGATTTGCAGATCGCGGGCACTAACTAAAGCTGCATCAAATGTCTGTGTTTTGTTGGCAATCGGCATGCAAGTGCATAAAATGTAAACAACAAAAACGTTTTTGTTCCCTTTTTATTTAGACGATCTCTACGCAAAAAGCTGTGAGCCCTCGTGACTCTTTAGCTCCGCCCACGGCAGGCACGCCTCCAGGAGCTCTGCTTTTTTCAGAAAGACTCAGTATAGCGTATCTATCTTTTATAAATATGATAAAACTAAATACTTTTTGGAGATATGAAGGATGCAATATTACTCAAAAGGTACTCAAGATTAACATGAGATTGGTAGAAACTGTGTGTGTTACCTACAATTTAATGACAGAAATGACATTTTTGGGTGAACTAACCCTTTAGGTTCCTCTTTGTTCTCTGTTCATTGGTCAGTTTGGTTAACTAAAGTTTGGTTAATTTAATCCTTGGCTTGATTCTGCATTTTGAGTTATTTTTAGTTTGTAAGTTAAGACTGTTTGAGTTTATCATCATCTTCATCGTGCCTGCTAACCAGCACCTCACCGACCTGTGACACTAACAACATGGAAAACTATAACTAACAGAAAAATGGACAATGTTTTCTAATTGTGCCTTGAATTTCAATGGTTTTAATCCTCCTAGCAGCCAATAATTTACAGCAAAGAAAAAAAACCCCTGTGGTTCTGCATTCAATATATTGCATTTGAATTGTCTTTACCTGCTGTTTGTGACCCTAGCAAAAATCACCAGTTTAGAACCGCTGTTTTAAATAATTTGTTAAAAAAATAAATTGTTGATTTATAATACGTAATGACTTTTCAACTCTCAGTTCGAACTTTCCCCTGCCTTGTCCAAAAACCGTGACAGAACATTTCTGGATTGATCTTTCAGGAAATTTGAGCTTAAATCAACATTTCTGACTTTGTTCCACCTCTAAGTTTTAGGTCATCTCTAGTCCAGCATGTATAGTAGGGAGTTTCTATGTCCTGTATCCTGTTTCATGGTAATATGCTCCAGACATAGGTAGAGAAAATGCTCTCATTCTCCCTGACTCATTAATCTCATATCTACACTGTCTGTGTGTCTCAGCGTCATGTTTAAAGCTCCTTTTATATGTGGCTTGTATGCTGAGCATTTGACTGTGACAAAGTATTCATTCCACTTATAATCATTAATGATGTTATCTGGAGAGTTACAAAGTGTTGTGTCTGTCAGGGGCAGAAGAGCTTGAAATTGAGAGGTTTTCCTCTTCATCATGAAGCTTTTAAGCATAATAAGCATAATAACTTCATTTGGAAAACAACAGTTGAATCTATTACACCCAAATATGCATTTGGCTTTGTCCATTTCCATCAGTCCTTCAGGAAATAAAAGAAGTTATTCAAAATTATGTTCATAGATAATTGGAATAGTTGTCATTTGTATGTTGTTAATCGGAAGAATTAATGTGACTTATGCATTTCAAAGATTAACCTTAGTGTGTCCCAATAGAAGCGGACCATTGCATATTGAAATAGCTGCTTAAAATTGTTCATGTTTTATAGATTCATTTTTTCCCATGTTATTTATATTCTAAATAGATTAGAAAATGCCCATGAAACAGAACAACAGCCGAACAGAGATTTGATTGAGATATTAAATGTTTAGATCCTAAAAGGAGCATGGCTATTCAGCTGACTGAACTAGCGGGATGCCAGCCTTGAGGACATTATTCACACATTATAATGGAGTCAAAGCTGAGTCTTATCAATTACTCAGCTACAAACCTTTCAGAAACTCTATGAATAAGCCTTTGCCATCAAAGTGGAAGGTGATTGTTTGCACTCAACGACTTTTCTTTTTGCTAAATTCTCTTTTCTTTCACCTTAAAGCATGCAAAATTGGAATGCAATCAGGAATTTGGCAAAAAAAAAAAAACATTAAGAAATGAAGATTATGAATATTAAGAAACAATAAGAATATACTGTAAATCTTGCATTGTCATTATAAATGAGAATTTAGTATTTACAACTTTTCCTTCTCATTTTTTAAAAATCTATTCTGCAATGTATAAGTGCATAAGTGTCCACGCATTCCATCTACTGGGACTAGACTTCTTCTAGCTGAGACAATAGGTACTTACATCTTGACAAATTTGCTAGACTCTACTAATTATAGATACGCAACAAAATCATGTGTTGAAACTGATATTTGACAGAGTTTGCCCTTAAATTCATCTAGAATTGTATATGTGCATGGCTCATTGCCACGGCTCTTCTCTTCTCTGCGTTAATGCAACAGCTTTTTTTTCCATGACAGTGCCTGCATCATCTCCTTAGATAAACAAACATCACTAAGCTGCAGGTAAACAGAACCATAGCCATGCTTTACCTAAACATACACTAAGCCTCTCCTCCAGAATCTCATCCTCTCTGCAGGGAGTATGTGTTATGTCAAGGTGAAATTGAGGTATTTTTAAAGTCGCATATATTTTTCTTGCCACCAGTTTTTTGTGCGCTTAATGCGATGAGTAAATACAAAAAAAATAAACTGAAAAAAGCAATTACAGAGCAGAGGAATGCAGTGCAGTATGTTAAAATGGCGGTCTGTGAAGTTTTGGGTTTTAGCTACTTAAGTGATTCCAGTATGTTCTGACTCATGCAAAGTTATGCACACACCTGTCAACAGAGACCAAAAAAAGGGACCCCCCCTCCCCCCCAAAACACCAAGTGGAACTTAAAGGAACAAGTTTATGTGTGTAGCTTGATGTAATGGAAAAGGAGGTCTTTGGAGGGTTTTACGTTTCTTGACTGGAATTAGATAAACAAGCCAAAGAGCCTGGGAAATGGTTCAGTGACCATAACTCTCTGAAAAAAAGTTGTATAGTTAGATGCCGAAGGCTATATAGTATAAGATATTAGGGACTTCAAAGGATTAGTTCACTTTCAAATAAAAATTTGGAAGCCCAAGCTTTGCTCACCCTTCAAACCATCAGGTGTATATGACTTTATTCTTTCTGATGAACATAATCTGAGAAATATCCGAGCTTTATAATGGCAGTGAACGGGACCAATAAGTATGAGCTGAAGAAAAAGTTTCCCTCCACATCCATCCATCATAAACATACTTCACACGGCTCCGGAGGGTTAATAAAGGCCTTCTGAAGTGAAGTGATGTGTTAGTGTAAAAAAATATCCATATTTAAACAAGTTATGAAGTAAAATATCTAGCTTCCGCCAGACCGCCTTCCGTATTCAACGTATGAAGAAAGTGTAAAACTCTAGCAGTTCACAAAGCTTACTCTACTTCCTACTTCTTCCCTAATCAACTTAAGGAAAAAGTGTAACTGACGCGACACCAGTTGACACTTTCTTCTTAACTTGAATTAACTTGAATAGCCTTGAACTAAAATGCCACATAACCATAAAACATAACATTTACTTATCTAATCTGTCTCGTATTATCGACTACAGCAAATCGGCTACTCTCCAGTAGACTACTAGACGGTTACAGTAGTAAGCCAAGAAGTAGCAGTTAAATTCGCGCAACAGAACGCCAGAACGCCGTTGCCATTGAATCAGCAGCTGTTGCTTAAAGGCCGGAACACACCAAGCTGACGCCGATGCCGACGAACTAGTGGTGTCGAAACCAACACCAAACCAATGCTAGACAGCCGACGGGCAAGTAGCACGTCCGTTCTGCGCCTGTGTGAGATGAAATGCCTTTCCGAACCAGCAGGTGGCAGTAGCTGAACTAGTGGCTCCGACGCCGATTCAACATTTCGAATCGGCTGAAAAAAAGCTGATGAGGACCAACTTTAGCCGACGGTGCAGAACACACTGAAGGCAGGAACACACCAAGCCGACGGTCGGCCGTTGGGCAGTTTTTCTTTGACAGACGCTGCCGACATGAGCCAACCCCACAGTCTGCTTTCGTCGCCACTAGCCTTGAGACAAAAACTACTGGACGGCCGACCGTCGGCTTGGTGTGTTCCTGCCTTTAAGTCCTAAAACACGATGTAATGCACTGAACTTGAACTTTCATTAGTGTTAACTTTATTTTCCATGATACACAACATTGGACTAAAAATGCAAAATGATTTGAGAATGTCTTAAAAGAACATCTTGAGCTTCATTCGAAGCAAAAAACAAACAAACAAACAAAAAAATCTGACTTTTTGTCCAGAGGAGTTTACATGATCAGTGTTTTGATATGGGAATCTAAAATATTTGTTTTCATCATCACTTTTCTTTAGGCTATTGTACATTTTCAAAATCATAAATCCGATAAATTTCTGGTTGAAATGGGAAAACATCTCAGATTTTTAATGTGGTTTTAGACTTAAGGGCTCCACTGTTTACGTGAGGCTTCTGAATAATCAATACTATGACTGAACTGATGATGGGCATTGGTTTCTACCTGCCGCGATGCACTGCTGCTGGTAGGTTGGGCTGGTTCGGCGCATTTGAAAAAGTACTGCATTGAGGCAGCTGCTTACAGCTCCTCAACAGATCCCTTCTGTGGCAGACAGTGAGCGAGTGAGTAGTGAGCGAGCTCGTGCGCGCCAGCGACTGACACGCGCGGAGAGGGAGAACCAGCGTCCAGCGTCCGTTCAACTCACTTCGAGCACTGGCCGCTGTCCATCAGGACCTGCTGAAAATGATTCGGACCGTCCTCTGTTTCCTCGGATTGCTCGTCGGTGGCAGCCAAGGTATGGACGCATGATTGTGAGCATGAAAATGAGAAGTGTTAGAAAATAGACTTGGTCTCTTCGCTGAAGGGGTCTATCTGAATGAGGGGGACGTACGAGGAGTGGGGCGGATTTGTTGTGTGCTGCTTTGCAGTTTGGGCACGTCCCTTTGGAGAAAACATTTCTTTTGATAGATTAAGCTTACCTTTTATTAACAGTGCAAAGCCTCTCTTTGTTTGCACTTGTTATCATAGATTCATGTGGGGCTTATGAATTCTTGCAGACGGTTCTCGAGGTGGTCTGGAGGAGATCTGGCGGTTGCTAGATTTAGATGGGCAATTGATTGCATTTGATCGTAATCTCAGACAAAAAGTAACTTTTTATAATTACGCATGACACGCTTTGTATGCTTCTTTTACGTAGAAAAAAAACTGTATATGTACTTTCATTTTTTGTTTTATTTAATTAAATATTAATGATTCATTAAAAAAAAAAAAAAAAAACGATTCATTTAGTGCACGTTGAGCAGAGTTATTTTCCTGAGGTAACCGGAATAACGCATTTACATTTATGGGTTGAGGCGCTTTGTGCAAGTGTTAACAACAAACACACGTCATTGGATGTATGTAGTTCACAGCTCCAGTGACTCGAGCGCGTCTTTGAACTTGACCATCAGCTGCCAAAGTCTTGTGAAGTGTGGATGTATTTTAGATGCTGGTACTTCTCACGCGACGGCAGGTGGGGGTAGAGCGCTACATATTAACCCATTTAGAAAAGCGCGACCACCATCATCAAACACCGTCGATGTGTGCCAGAACAAAAATGGCATGTATCTACTCTAGTGGGAAATCGTTGAATGGAAGACCTTTCCTCGGATTTGAATGACGGTTAGTCTTTATCCAACTTCAGAGAACCTCCTTTTGTTTACAATGTGCAGATTTACACAGCAAAGCTGACATGCTAGTCAACAGATAAACAATGAAACTACTGTACATTCCAGGTTGCCTCAACAAAATGACATTTTATATATACATTTTCATTGGGAACATGATATAAGCCGCTAATGTTTTCACAGTAAGAACTTTAGACAAATGACAGAAAGGTTCCTAAAGCATCTTGCATTGTTTGGAGGAGAGCCCATATTTATTTAGTATGACTGTGGTTTGATTGATTGATTGATTTTAGTATTAATTTGGGGACTATTTTTGGCGAGCAGGTGTTGAAATGCAGATCCAACCATTTGCGGCCTTCAAGTGGAGTTCGAACACAAACTCGGAATCTAGACAATACCGAAGTAGTCGAGTTGTGATTTGGAAGGCGTGTCAATCTGAAACATGGTGTCAAACAAGTCTGATGTGAATGAAGATCTAAAAAAGTTATTTCATTTTCATGCTTTGATATTAAGGCACCAAGTAGAAAGGATCTTGTGGACAACAAAATACAAAGTTAATCACTCGCATTTAAAATAAATTTGTTATATAGGCTACCATGCACACATAAGTCATTGAAATGAAAACCATACATAAACGTTTAATATAAAATAGAATAAAAATGATTCAGAAAACTGAATTCTGTGACATGTAATAGCCTACTTCTCAGATGAAATTGAGGAAGGCAGCATCTGTGCTAAATGTGGTGTTTCTTTAACAAATCTTTACATTTGAATGAATTTTTGAACTAAAATAATGTTGACTCTATCTTGTTTTTCATTTAGTCCCAATTGAAGCATCTGACTGCTTACATACCTTTAAAAAAATTGTGTATAGAACAAGCAAAAAGCATTTGAATGAGCATGCCATTGTTGAAACGAACATCTCGTTTGTTGCTGAATTTGAAACCGCATACTACTCCTATATTAATTATATATTTCTATGGCAGGAAAGGAATACTAAGAGTATTATGCTGTGCGGTTCTGAACTCAGCAACTGTTATTAAACAAATTGAATGAATGAATCATTTCATTTGAATATTTGCTGACAGACTCAAGGAGGCATGTCCTTCCTTCGGTTTTTAATGTGATGAAGAACTAAGAATGTTGTAAAAATGACTTATGACAATACATAAATGAAACTCTAGACTATTTTGTTGTCTTTTTTCTGTAGATTGATACATGACTTGTTTCACTCTTGAACAACTTAGAGTTTTTAATAAACAGTTGATTGAAAGCAGCGATTTAATCACTCGAAGTTGCAGATTCACACACTGTACTGTGGTTGGTAGTCTTTCCTACTTTACTTTGCTGTGGTATCTAACTCTGTTCGGGGCTGGATCACTAGTGGGCTCCCACTGGTAGTCTGTTGCTGCTCGTTTTCGTAAATTGACTCGTGCCACTCGTGTATCTCTCTTTGAAAATGAATAACCTTTGGTTACTATCCCTGCAAATTGCTGTCAATGTGAACAGCCCTTGACTGATTCAATGACTCATTCAATGACTCATTCATGACGCAAAAAGACACTTAAATTGTCTCCACCGTTCTGCAGAAAGGGCCAATGAAATACTTTTTGGGGGAACTAGGCTAATTCAAAAAATTCAATTCAAAGACATTAATTAGAATCCCCACTGCTAGATTTAAAGTAATGAACATTTTTTTGCCCCGAGCAAGGTTGTGTCGGATATATTTATACTTTATTTATTAAGAATTTTATTAAAAATCTGTACGCTAGCTGCTTTTAATATGAGCCTAGTACTTCACAAGCATTCACACATTATGATGTCACTCTTCTAGAATAACCACATCCCACTTTGTTAATTAGCCCTTCTCTTGTTGTCTCAGAAAGTGTTTTTGTGACTGACAGTTGCAGTGAACCTTGGCTTGTTCATCAGCTTATCATCATTGAAATCCCTTGATAATATAGGCTTGTTAGAGTGAGCGTGTGATGTCAGTTCAACTGTAATTTAGCTTGATGTTCTCTCATGAATTTCATCACTGCGCAACACCTGCCGCTTGGATGGTGCACCTCCAGGGCTGCCCAGGTGAAAAAAAAAAAAGTACACTTCCATAATGTACATAATGCTCTATTTTCGTGCACTAATTTTGTACTTAATATACTAAAAATTCTTCTTTAGAAGCGTCTCAAAATAACACAGTTGAGCACACTTAAATGTTCTTAAGATTACTAAAGAAGAATTTTTATTACCTGGGTGTTGCTAAAATCCTCAGGGCCTGGGATTTTTTTATTTTTTTTTAAATGGATGGCCCTCCACTTCTGGAAGTCTTAAAAAGGCAGTTTTTTTTACTTGCTTTTTTGTTTGCAGGATTGTTGGATTGTCTTCAGAGGGAGAGCAATTTGCTGTGCTGATATCCATTAGTACTTTAGCTCTCTCAGGTCTTTGATATTGCAGGTTGGCTCATACTGCAGTGTGTGTGTGCGTGTCTAGCTTCATTGAAGCTCCCGGTGATAAATTGTGTGCCGTGCTGGTCTCGGTGGACAAAGTCTTTCGAGGTGTTAAGTGCTATAATGAAGGGATTCCTCCAAATCTCCCAATGAATGCTAACAGTGGAGCATTAATAGATTTATGCCCTGGAATTGTGTGCCGTCTGGGTGTGTGAATGTTTAGTGGTTTGATTAGAACGCCATAACATTCTCTCTGAGGGCATTTCTGTAGGATGTGGTTGTAAATTAGTGAAATGAAAGTGTGTGTGTGTGGGTTAGGATTTGCGAGTACATTTGGGCCCCACAATGTAGGCAGGAATAGTAAAACCTGAAATCATCATGGCCTCCATGAGGAAAACAGTCTAATACTGTATTACTGTCTAATACTGAAAGGATTCTGAAAGGTGTAAAGTTAGGGGATAGAAAATAAGATTTTCTAATTTGTACCAAAAATCTTTGGTACGCGTCTTTCGGTTCGGTACACAGAGTTGTAGCCCATTAAGCACTTTTAACCACCCTTAACCACCAATAATCGCAAAAACTCGGTGTTTTGTTACTTTCGATAAGAAACAACGTCTCATCCCTCAAATTCTGTCCATTTTATCACGGAATTCAAACAATAAATGCCGTTTTGTAGCTCTTTGATGTGGCGTGACAGATTGCTGTATAGGTGCCTCAGTTCAAACGGCAACGGGGAGCGTGAGTGAATGCGATCATCTCTTCCTCTTTAATACTAGTTACAGAATAACATTTAAATGAACATCTGCAGGTATGTTGAAAGATAGACGTCATTAAAATAGCTTGTAAACAATATGTCACGTAGCATTTACCTCAGAAATGCCATTCAGTGTCCACAACTTGTTAGTTCGCTTGAGAAGTGAACTCTTTCGCTACATGTATGCACGATATTAGCCTATTAGGGCTGCACGATATATCGCATGAGATTGTCACGCGCATTCGTCAGTAAAGCCGGTTCCCTGATTACCGCTAAATCGCCATCACCTGCTTTCAAATGGAGCGCCATTTAATAGACAGAACCGTAGATCACTGAAGAGCCACGCAATATCGCGTTCATATCGCAGATGAATTGCCTTCGATAATGAACGCGATATTGCGTAGCTTGTCAGTGATCTACGGCTCTGTCTATTAAATGGCGCTCCATTTGAAAGCAGGTGATGGCGGTAATCAGGGAACCGGCTTTACTGACGAAATGCGCGTGACAACCTCATGCGATATATCGTGCAGCCCTACTATATATTCATTATATTTTACTTAACCTGTCTTGATTATTTAATGTATATGTTTAACGCATGCTTAAATCTATCATAAAAACAAGTTATGATGGCCACTGTGTAAATTAATATATTTTAACATAAAATTGGAGTAGAAACAGTTTGAGAAGTTAATGCAAAAACTGCCTTATATGCAATTTACATATTTGCATAAAATTGATTATATTATATCTAAAAATAAATAGCAAATAATTGAATAGTTTGGGCTCTGTTGTTAATTATAACCTTTAATATTATAGTAATGTGCAAGAAAGTGCTCCCTGTAGTTTACAGCATTAGCAGAGAAAGATTTTTTATCCTTAAGAAAATTTTAATTATGATTGAATTTACTTATAGACAGAGACACCATTTACTCAGTAAACCACTGTTTAATTAAAAAGAAAAAAAAAAGCAATTTTATGTTTAGTTTTCTTCCTCCTGCTGTACCAAATTTGTACCGAACCATGACTTCAATACCGAGGTACGTAGCGAACCATCATTTTTGTGTACCATCACCCCCCCTGCAGATTTTAGCTCCAACCAGCTCCAACACAATTGCCTAGAAGTTTCTAGTGATTAGTGGGTTTTAGGTGTGTTTAATAAGTGACAGTAAAGATTCAAATAAATGCTGTTCTTTTGAAGTGAAGAGCACAACTGCTTTCAAAATCGATACAGTAACAAGATATGTTTCTGGAGCACCAAATCAGCACGTTAAAACGATTTCTGAAGGATCATTTCATACTTAAGACTGGAGTAATGGAAACTGAAAATTTAGCTTTAGCATCACAGGAATTAAATACCTTTTAAAATATATTGAAATAAATTTTACAATATTAGTGTTTTTGCTGTATTTTTGATAAAAAATGCATCCTTTGTGAGCATGAGAGAGATTAAATATTTATTAAAAATCTTTCTAACCTCAAACTTTTGAACGGTAGTAGTGTACATTTTCATGTATAAAAGATGTGTATAATTTCTAATGTATAAAGTCAAGACCTATTCATACTTACTGTCTTTTTTAAAACAATGGAAATCATAAATTAAATTAGTATTAAGTGCATATTTTTACTACTTACTACGTAAAAATAATGTTAGATTAATAAACTTTTGCTAACTCCAAGGTATACTTTTGTTTTTGTCAGTTTTTGCATTCTCTTGGAATCGAACCCATGACCTTGGCATTGTTAACAGCTCAATAAAAAGCAAAGCAGTTTTACAGTTCAACCTTAACTTTAACCTCTGCTTTGAAAACCTACCTACTCTTTTTATTTATTTACAATTATAGTTATCTAGTTAGAATACAGTATAATGTTAGTGCATCTGATGAACTGATAGGAGAGTCATTTAACACATCTTGATATTTGAACACTGTCAATAACAGAATGACTGTTGGGAATTCTTAAGATATGCCTGTTGTTAATTCCAATTATATGAATCCTCTTCTCCCATTCTCTCTCAAAGACAATTACAAGGATCTCTGGTTTCATATATCACCAGCTCTGGGCGAACTTGTACAATTCCAGTGTTACTCTCAGCCCTCCTGTGGCTCAGGGGATGAGATATCAAAAATGCTGCCATTTCTCTTTACATTTTTCCAGCCATGTTTTCTGTGATTTTTACACTACATAACAGAGCTTGGAGCATGCTATAAAAAGGCTAAAACACTAAGCTGTTCTTATGAGAAAACGCTGGAGTGTGACTTCTCTTGGTGCAGAAATTGATCGTATTATGCGATTAATTGAGTGAATATAGTGCCACACAAGCTCGTATGGAAATGGAATTGCCCCCCGCGGGAGTTCTATATGAAAATCAATTTAAAAAGTATTAAGAGTCAGCATGCTGCTCCATAGAATAGAGTGCAATTTTACTGTTAGCGAAATGATGTTCATTTTAATGGGTGTTCTCTCTCGATTGTTCTAGATAGCCAACAGTGTTCCATCCTATTAAAACCTGCCGTTCTTTCATCTTGTGCAACTTTCAAGCATACTTCTGATAGTTTAAACATACAGCATGGTTGAATCTTTTGCTCAACCATGGTACTGTATGTCAGTTCATTTTTGCATGTACAAGACTGTAATATAGTCTCTGAAAGATATTGATCTGGTAGGCCAGTGATTGTTTGAATGATCTAGCAAGGACTTTATGGTCTTGTGGTTAAATAGTCCACTATTTTGCTTTGCTCAGTGGTTTCTACAACTGTACCATTGAGTGAGTCTGAATCTGAGACCACCAATGCATTTAAGAAATGGCTTGTTCTCAGACTGGGACATTTTTGAGATAATTGGTTCTAGTGGTCAGATACGAGAGGAACGAGACTCTGGAGAGCAGTCCAACGTTTTTTCCCAGGGGCACAGCGCTGGCAGCAAACATCCTCTTCACGAGTGTACACCACATTTAGATTAGATGACAGTGATGAATTGAGACCATAAAAAGTTAGAGAATAAAAAAATGAGCTAGGCCGTGCAAGGCTTTAAGGCTCATATATCCATATCCTTAACCACTACGAGAGTGTTACACTATATGAGAGTTATACCAATTCAAACAACAGGCAGTCTGCATCAAACATTTAGAGGGATTATGACTGAGGGATTAAAGACAAGTGAGAGAAGAAAATATTTGTTTTGAAATGTGGCTTTGACATCATCTGTCTTCAATGCTCTTTAGAGTTGAAAGGGAATGAAATGGAAATGGAATTACATGGAAATAAACCCTGTCTATTTTTTAAATGTATCTCAATGATCTTATTGTGAACAATCTTAGAGTTTTTTTTAACTCATAACCTTTAACCAATTTCATAACTCGATCATCCGCTTAAACTCTCCCCCGTACAATCGAGTCCCATTCAGAATTTCCTCCATCCACTCAACAAACAACAATGGATAAAGCTGTGTCCTATTTCTTTCCTTTTCAATAATCTGACAAAACAGAAGAAAAGATCCGTCACTATTTCTGTTGCATTGTGACTTTAAGACAACAAATATTAATTGCTAATTTTTCTTAGGAGATAACAGGTAACATTGGGGTACAAATGGTTTTATGGTTTTAAAGTTTAACAAGTTTTATGTTTTTTGTGATGAATGAAAGTCAAAAATTGATTATGCAAATAGATAGACATTAAAATACATTTGAGGAGTTGAGATATTCTGAGGTGTGACATGTGAAATGCTATTCTAATTTCTTTTAATGCTAATTCAAAGCTTTTATGAGTTCATGTATTTTAAGAGACTACATGGAACATTTTGTACTTTTTAAAAATTCATTTCTCACACCGCAGGACCATTTAAAATTAACCGGTGAAGGCAAAAGATGTTGGAACTAGTGAAAAACTCCAAAGAAATGGTGAGTCAGTGTGCTTTATTCTTCTGTAGCCTTTTGTGCAGACATTTAAACATATTTTTAAAAATATGTTTTAAACAAACGTGGCCTCCAACCACGTGTCTGCTTTGAACCTGTAGTGTTACGATTCATTTTCTGTAATAAAATGGCATTGTGGTAAGTGTATTCAGCAATCAGCTCGCATTATCCCCCTGAAACGCAAAAGCGCTGCTTAACCTTTTTAAGAGGTGCCAGTCTATCTCCAGGAACAGTGAGTGAATGATAGAGGGAGAAAGACCAGCAGAACCGAATGAAAAGAATGTGTGAGTTATGAAAATATGTCTCCTGAAATGTTGTACAGTGAGCTTCAGATAGCTTGGGACACTGTTCTGGGCTGCTATGGCTTATGCCTCCAAACAATGGCGATAATGAGGACCGTTGGGAGGATTTTTAACCGCTCCCATATCAACCCGAAAAATGACCATTACTGCTAAACCTAATATTGCCGGGGTTTCTGCAAATGATGCATATGTATTGTTGGAGAAGCTTGACTCAGACTCAGTCACACTCTATAGGATACTTCATATACAATTATATTCTTTCCCAAGTCATTGTGATATGGAATATGTTTAGCTTTAAATAGAGATATGCAAAGGACATTATCAAGGCTATTTTATCCCTATGCGCTCTCAAACTCTCTATGTAATTATAACCGGAGTCAGGTCTGTGTGCGCATTTAGTGATAATGCAGTTTGACATTGGAAAGTGACCTCTAAACATATTTGCGTGGCCCCGAATTTATAAACTGCTGCAGTGACATGCGAGATGAACATCGATAGCTGCTTTTAAGGAGTAAATATGATATGTATTTCCAGAGAGAAGTAAATGAATGATTAAAGCTCTGTTTGGCCCTGCTGCCACAGTACAACCGAAGAACATTTCATCACTGTGATGAAAGCTTTCATGGCCAGCCACTGTCTTGCAGTGCCGCACACAGAGGATCATTATTTAAAGCACAGATAAGTCATATCATGTGACAGTTGTTGCTTTAATGATTAATGTACCTACGGATCGGTGTGTTTGTGGGAATAGGGCTGCTTTTCGTAATGTTGGATGTGTTTCTGAATGCGTTACGGAGAGCTTGACAATGTTTATCTGATTGGTGCTTTTTTTCTTTCTTTTTTGGCAGTAGCTTTGATTCTCACTTTCTTCTCAGTGGTGTACTACGGTGCTACTTTAACAGCTTTTTGTAATCGTTTTCACACTATTTATTTATTTATTTATTTATTTTAAATGTGATGTGCGTAAATGGTAGATTTGTGATATGGATTCATCATATTGATATAAATATTTGCCTACAGTGTCTTTTTTCAAGATGCACATGGTTCGTAGGTTCGTTAGGCAGTAAGCATGGTGTCATTTGCTATGGTACATTTTGTTCCCATCACTTTATAGGTGCCAAGACAGAGAAATCATTGATTTTGATAGTGTCAAGTCAAATTTATTTGTGTATTGCTTTGGATGCTTTGCTTTTCTCAATACACATCATTTCAAAGCAGCTTTACAGAAAGTCATACTATTATGTCTAGTGTTAGTGCTGGGCGAAGTGGCTATTTAAAATGGTATATATAATCGTGATGGTGTAAATGATCCTCCAGGTTTAGATCTAGCTATATTGTATTTATTATTTTGTGTAGCAGATATAAGCGCCGCAGGTACATGCCCGAATGTTTGAATGTAATGAAGATAAATAATATTAATTGGTTTTGTTCTAAGATAGAGTAAGTAGTTCTCAAAAGGTATTATTATAAAACTGGTTGTCTTTAATCAGCAGTCATTTTGTGTGTGTGTTTAAAAAGTGGCATTGTCCATGCTGCAATTTTAGGTTTGCTGTAGGGTTGGTTATTGTACTTATTGAAATTTCCTGATTGGCTTTGATTCACAAGATCTTGATTCGATTCTGATTTGATTTATTTCAGTTTTATATTTCTATTTTTCTTACATGGCAGTTTTTCAAAGCTATTTAAAATGATAACTCTGTTTAAAGAGTCATTTGTTATGAGAAGGCTAGTCTGGTCATGCTTTATGTATTTAATTCACAAAAAAGAACTGCTTATAAGAATCATTTGTTCATGATTGGGGCTACACTGATCATGTTGTTTGTTGTTATGTGTTGTTTGGATTTTAGGAATCGCTATCCTGATCGTTCTAATGGCGATTAGTTGAACAATAGATCATTTTTACCCAGACAAGTTGTGGCCACAACCAATTGTATAAAGATAACTTATAGGGCTGGGCGATATATTGCATGCGACAAGCTACGCAATATCGCGTTCATTATCGAAGGCGATTCATCTGCGATAATGAACACGATATCGCGTAGCTTGTCAGTGATCTACGGCTCTGTCTATTAAATGCCGCTCCGTTTGAAAGCAGGTGATGACGATTTCGCGGTAATCAGGGAACCGGCTTTACTGACGAAATGCGCGTGACAATCGCATGCGATATATCGCCCAGCCCTAAACTTATTTTTATATAGAAAAATTAGCTATGCTATTGAATTATAATTTTTATGATTTGGTACATTTTTTTTTTAATTACTTGTTAACTTTCCAGTTTTAGCAGTTTTGCCATGTTTATTGTTAAAAAATGTTAGAAGATTTGAGCAAATGCAAAACTGATCTGTCTGATATTTTAATGACAAGTCAGTGAGATACATCTTATAGGATGCGACACCCTTGGTTTTAAATTAACAAGTGTGGAGGGCCTTTATGTTTGTCCAGTGTGTGTGTCCATATGAACTGAAAGTTTGGCACCAGGGAAATTATCCTCATTAACAATGGATCTGGACAAACCTGATTCATTACACAGGCTGTGTAAAGAGTAAGAGGTATCTGATGGCAGTTTTTTTCCCCCCTGTCCGTTCCCTCTCGCTTTTCCCTTCTCTTTATCTCCTCGAGTGCAAATGCCTCAACTGAATCAATGCTGGTAGATCCCTCTTTAATTAAATCTACAAAGTGGGCAACAAGATGATATTTGCTTTCTATAATGTAGCAGTATCTCAAAGACCCAGCCCTACACAACTGTGTGGCTGTGACAGACGCCATACTGGGTGGAAAACTAGTGTTGTTTTCACATTGCCAAGTCTGATGGCTCAATTCAAAGTCAGCTGCAGTAAGTGATTTATGGCTTGGTTTTAATCAGCCTGCTGAAAATGCAATTAGAAAGGGTTTCCCACCGTGTGCAAATGAGCCGTCCCAAAGCCACTCGGGGACGCACACTGTTAATTAGCCGGGTAGGGCACCTGTTAGTGGTCTGTGCTGGCCAGCGCAGAGAAAAAGGGAAGGGTCACATGGCCACAGGGAATGAGGGAAGTGGTTACCCAAGTGTGAGAGAGTGTGGCAAGGGTAAGGAATGTGTTAGTGAACTTGGCTAGACCAAAGTGGAGCAGGAAGACGACAGCTCTAGAATGAAGTGGTCGATGTGGAGAGAAAGGCCACCGCCACTGGTAGGATCGTTGCTTGAGATATCAGTGCTGGAAGATGTGCTATGGCAGAAATAAATTGGAGCACTCGTGATCTTTAAGAGCAGGAGGGTGCTTGTTAGTGAGCCCCAGGAGGCTTTGCTGTTAAAACGGATCAAAACAGCACAGAAAGGGGGGAGCGGTGATATGGCGAGATTAGCAGGTGTCAAATGTGCGAGAGAAAGTCTGGTGGAAATTGGAAGGTTGCCGATGGTAAGGTGAATAAGGGTTAGGAGTAGGAAGTGTGAATGAGATGGGCATGGTGTAGGAATATGCCGTGAAATGTGTGATGCACCGATACCATTTTTTCAGAACCGATCCAATTTGAATAAGTGAATAAGTATAGCACTAAATCTGGTAAAATGTTCCACATTGCTCATTGTATTGTAAAATACATTAATGAAACACATGTAAATATATTTATATACTATAAAATGAAAAGACATTTATTTTAAATTATAGCACAGCTTTTTAATGAGGCAGCAACATATGATAGATATGACCGAACAAGAAAGGCTATTAATAATCTTTCAATGCGCAAAAATAATTTAATATGAAAGGCTCCAATACAGAACGTCACAAAGCGCTATGCGCATCCCGTGCGCAGAATAAATGCTCCCAAAGCAACATGGAGTCACAGCGTGCAGCGCTTCGCATTGAAAAGTTCAAAGCACAAAGGGAAGAGATATTGATGCGTGGTGTATTATATCTATGCAACAGTTTATTGAGCCTTTTCTTTTAACATTTTTAAATATAAGTTACTATACGCGTGAAGAACAATTCATAATGCTTTGCCTTTGTCTGTACTCCAGTGTTGTGATCTAGGAAATAACATGATTTAGAAACAGTAATAAACTCCAGCAATATAAAGTCCTTTTATGCAAAAACCTTAGACCTTATACTTATACAGATCAAGTATAATAATAGAAACATTGAATCGTCTTGGAGAGAGTTTCGTGTTGACTGTCGTAACCAAACACAACAAGCAGTTTGTTGTGCCGAATTTCGACACCCTCGGCACAATTAAATATCCAATTTCGTATAAATATCCAATATTTATTGATAAAAAATGACACTTGATATGGTACCATTATATTGTGCTTCCCTAATATTATGGAGACCCAACATAATACCTGTACCAGAACCATCCTGAAATCAAACATTGCAACTTATTATTATTATTATTAATTATTTATTAAGCCAATAATTTAGAATTCAAAACATATTGTTGTTGCCACAAAACCATGGCATGTTGACATCTGGTTAATTTGGCTAGCTTCAACCTGAAGTGGCAGATGAAAATACCATAGGGTTTGGCTACATGGTAACGACAATCGATAATTATCTCTTTTTGATAATGTCGATAAGCATATTTATTTTGCTATCTATACAACCATATTTGTATACGTGCAACCACATTATTTTTTCCCTCCTGCCCTCGCCCCTAACAGAACCAATCAAAGTTGTGTGTGTGGCTTTCTTTGCGGATCATGTGTTAAACTCAGCATATACTATATCCCTTTGTTCTTCTTCATTTTACTTCAAATAAATTAAAGAGAGGAGAATGCTGAGCTCTGTGGTTGCCTTGTGGGTTCATGCATATCTTTGTTTGTAAACTCTGTCTATTGAGACAGTCAATTACCAGTTTATATAACGGAGCACACTGACAATTTCATTTAAACAATCATTCCGTCATGATGAAAATAGAAAGAGAGAAACAGAAATACCAGAGCAAGTCACAGGTGGCGATGCTCGACAGACTGATGCAAGAAAAAGCTGTTAGACCAGTACTCATTTTGTTTTGTGTTGCAGGACCCGACTCAGAGATGAACGCTAGTTTGCGACTTTATGAATCTCTGCTAATAGTTAAAGTGGGTCTGATATTAAATATTCAGGAGGTACTAATGGGAGTGCACTAATGAGCTGACTTCCCACTGAAGTCACAATTTGGAATAATTGTGATCTAGATAGATGTTTGAAATGCCACCTATAGAAATCTGTATTTAGTTTATACATTTAATCATTTTAATTATCTTTTGCAGTCCAGGGTGGAAAAAATCCCAGAATGGGCAACCTATGTTGATTGATTTTTTTTTTTTTTTTAAATCGCAATTTAGTTGATTCATTTAGTATTTAATAGATGGATAGATCCATCCGTCTGTCCGTCTGTCTGTTTGTCAACCTACCTACCTACGTAAATACCGACTAGGGCTGGGCGATAATGAACGTGATATCGCGTAGATTGTCAGTAAACTACGGCTCTGTCTATTAAATGCCGCTCCATTTGAAAGCAGGTGATGGCGATTTAGCGGTAATCAGGGAACCGGCTTTACTGACGAAATGCGCGTGAAAATCGCATGCGATATATCGCCCAGCCCTAATACCGACCTATCTATGAATGAAGTACCTATGTATCTCCACAAATCTATGCATACACTTGAAAATCGTAACCAAATGTAACATCTAAGCTAACTGGTTCCATTCAAGTTAAAAATATTTAAAATGGCTGAATCAACCTAAATACCTAGATTTCTACTAACAAGCTTATTTATCAGGTAGAAATAGCTCTTTAAAGTAATAATTGCAGATTGCAGTTCAACATCAAGACTGATAAGAGCTATAGGCTTGCGCATCATTGTAATCAAATCGAGCAGGGAGCCTGAAGACGTGAGCGTATTTTCACTCAATATGTCCAGAGCTCGCATTAGACTTGGGGCATATTGCAGAAGCTCATCTTGCTGACACTGACACAACACCACCACACAGCCTCTGGGTTTCACCAGACTGAGCAACCGAATGCCATCAAATCCACATCTGCTCGGTCGCACTTTCTGAGCCTGCTCCCATATGCTATTCCTTTGTGAGTGTGTGTTTGCGTACGTTTGTGTGTTTCTTTACTGCACAACGGAGATGAATCTCCCCTGCTGTTGGAATAGCTGATGGATTTTTTCTTGCCTTCCCCTTGCTTGCTTGTTTTCAGAGGTGCAGTCTCTCCACTCCTGAAACAGATGAGCGAGTAGTTTCTTACAGTAGTGTGAGGGAAGCTTTAGGGCTAGCTTAGCTGTAGTTATTTCTTATCAGAAGTGTGTACCTGATTCATGCTTTTGTTTTGGAAACAATGCTCAACACGCCATTGAATCTCGAGTACCACTCCTGCTAATTTATTTCTCTGTGCATTCTTCATGGTTTTCTCAATTGTATTAAACGTGATGAGACTGTAATGACATCACTTCTCGCAGTCATTAGAATCCGACTGTGTGGAGTTGAATTTGAGCATGGATTTGTGTGTGGGTTTGCGCTTGTCAGGTTATGCCTGTATAGCATATATAATTTTCACGAGTTCACACTAACAAATAATCAGATAGAGTAATATTATGCGTGTTTGCGGTGCTGTCCGAGGAGAGGGCTCCGAGCTCTGTATTTAGCCCGAACACAGAGAACTCCACCCATACAACCATTTCATTTGTGATTAAAATATCTTAAAATGTAATAAATGTATATATTTTTTATTCTGGCATGATTTTATAACATCATATATCAACATAGTGCAAAATGGTATTAAAATTATTTGTAGAAGTTGTTGCTTTGTTTTGAGAAAGAATGTCTGGAAAAATGAATTTCATTAATGTCATTCGGGACCATTTTGGATCAAGTCATGTGGTCAATGTCATGTGACAGGATGTGATTTCATTTAGACACCTGCATAGAACCTCATGGTCGAGAAACAAAGTAACTAACTCTCTCTTAACTTTTTGAAAAATTCATGTTTTCACTTGCTCATATGCATGTCCCGAAACATCTGGCCATAATCAGGCTATAAAACAAGGAAACTGTTGTAATATTTTAAAAACTTGCACTAAAATATAAAATATTTGATTGTCCTTTTGTTAGCTAGCTAGCTGTTAGCATTGTTTGAAAATATTGTCATTCGGTATAACCAAAAGTGTCATTTTGTAAAACCTAAATTTTGGTTAAACCAAATGACTTTTTTGGTGACAAATTTTGTCCATCTTGTAAAAAATGACAAAAGCAGTGTTAATTGATTATAAAAAACACATAATCTTGTTAACACTGAATAAAACTTAATTAATTAGATCATTTGAACGTGTTCCTCCCGAACTTTGTTAATAAAACATCATTTAATTTACTAATAAGATTTCATTTCTTATTTAAGGAGTTTAAGGAGTAAAGTTATTTTGTCATTTTCTCACCCTCATACCATTCTATATACAACAGTAATATTGTGAAATAATATTACAATTTAAAATAACTGTTTTCTGTTTTTTTTTTTTTTTATATATTTTAAAATGTAATTTATTCTTTTATGATTGCCAAGCTGAGTTTTCAGCAGCCATTACTCCAGTCTTTAGTATCACATGATCTTTCAGAAATCATTCTAACATGCTGATTTTATGCTCTTTTCTTGTAATCAATGTTGAAAACGTTTATGCTGCTTAATAGTTTTGTGGAAACTTTGAAAATGGAACAATGAAAAATAATGAAAGCATTTGAATGGTAGTGTATGTTTAATCAGAGACAAAGTGAATGGAAAAGAACAGTTTCCCCTTTTGTCTTTTTTTTTTTTCACCGGAAATTATGGGGAGAAGAGGGAAGTTACGCATTGCTTGCATGTCATCCCTTAAAGGTGATAGAGAGGATTTTATCGTCAACTGAGAATCCAAAGACTGTTAGTGAGTTTTTGAAATGAGCGCAATCAGCGCATGCGTAAGAACAACCCCCCTCCAAAGGAACGCCTCCCAAAACTCGTGCACGAGTATTTGAACACGAGTGTTTATCACCGGCATTCGCTGTGTCGTGTTTTTTGGATTCATTATGTCGGACTCACCGCAGGTAACTCATAATCTGCAGTTGTTACTCCTGACAAAAACATTGCATGCAGCGCCTGTGGAGTGTGGAAAGTTACTGGAGCGCGCAGCCACGCATGTCTCTCACAAGGAACGTCACGGCAGTGATTGACAAGCCAGAGGGCCAATCGTTTACGCGATCATTGGCTGATGTTTTTAAGGCCCTACCTCGTGCACAGATGATGTATATCAATATTATTCCTTTCAGTGCACCTAATAAATAGTCTTTTATCAGTTAGTAAAGACAGTTTCAAGTAATATTGCAAAAATGTATAAAACAAAAACTCCTCTTTAGCACCTTTAATGGTACGTTTTTTATTTATTTTGGAAGCGTAGTCGAGGCAGTATTCTTCTACTCAGTGATGGTTTATATGAAAGTGTTTGGGAAGTGAAAGCTGTTTTCCAGTCCCCATTAGTAAACACTGCTCTCTCTCCCTATGATCCACTTTGCCTCTGATTAAAGCATTCACTCAAAATCTCAGGGCTCTGGCCTCCAACTGAGATTTCTGTTCATTAATTAAAGCCTTAATGTAATTAATTACCACCCAAATGAGAATTCAGAGCTTGTTTGTTAAAACCAAAATGCGGAAAGATTTCTGGTTGTTTAAAAGCGCTTCAGTTGGAAGCCAATGAAGAGGCTGTTTAAAACCCAGTTTTCTTTTGAGTAGACACAACAAAACGGCATTCCCTGATGCTTGGTCCGATTGGAATATTCTTGAATAGTATAATATTATGTAACTCTTGCTTTTTATTTCTTGACAAGCTGTGAATTATCCATTTTATTTTTTGTCATACTGTTATATTGTAGAATATTGTCAGTGCCATGGGTTCGGACATCTCAGGCTGTTTTTTTGTTAAATATAAGTTTGTTAATGTTTTGGATTAGACAGAAATGTGTGTGAGAGGAGGGGCTGGTGAGGATTCTTTCATTATTGCCAGCATGGAAACAAATGTGATGCTGCTGTGATTTCATCAGATTACTTTTCATTTGGTCTCTGTGATAGTGTCACCGGCTGCCATCGCTGCTCTATTGGGTCGTTATTCGGCACTGCTCGTGCAAATAGGTTTGTGCTGCTGTTGAGTGTGAAACAGCAAAGACAGGTGGGATTGCATCAGCAAATCAGAGATGTTCATGCCAGTCAATAAACATCTCGCTGACATAGGTGCAAATCCATATTTATTCTAGGGCTGGGCGATAAATCGATTTTATCGATTAACTCGAATTTGACGTTAAGGGCGATTTGTTTTTAATGAAAATCGGTTTTCTCTTTAACTTCCACCACCGGCTCTCCCCTTAGGCTTCCGTAGTTCAGAGTGGGCTCGCCCTCCCCCCGCTTACCTTACAGTCAGCCGCACACAGACAACATAGCAGGTAACAGCGCAGAGCTCCTTCCAAAGAAAGGCACCGTTTCATCCGTTGTTTGGAATGGACTATATGCACGGAGCGTTCTTTAGAACTTCCGCATTAATATAAGCCAGCTCGAAAACTTCCGGTGAGATGTCATTTGCTGGTGTGTTGAGCATCAGTAGTGTAATACTTAGTTTATAATCAGATTATAGTCACTTAAATAGGCATAGCATCAATTTAGTTATTCAAACATAACACGCATACAAAATAAATAAATAAGGACGTACCTCAGTGTTCCTCCTCGGCTAAATTCAATTCGACCATCAGTTTTCACACTTTTATGTGAAAAAAAAAGCTTCAAAAATTAAATATTTATTGTACACTTTAGTTAGATTCATTTAATAAAATGTGTGTTTTTATAAGAGTGCTGAAATCATTGATCTTGCGCTGCATTGACTGACAGCTGCTGTGATTACAAGGTAAAAGTGCGGTATCACTTCCTGTTTAATTAATTCACCATAAAAGTTATTGTTTTTCTTAAGTTTTGTAAGTATTTCATACTTCACATTGACAAAATATATTTGTAAACCTAGTTACTTTATAATGTTTAACATTTAGTCAAAAACAAAGTGAAAAACGATTAGAGGAAATGGCTCACAAATGCGCAAATACATGCTACTTTGCCGCCACCTGCTGGTTAAAGTGGTAATATTGTCTTTTTTATTTTTAAATAAGTGTTTTCTATCAAATGATGAATTTACTATATTTTTAAACGATCGGTTTTACAATGGGGACAATCTCAGAAGGATGAACAAGTAATGTTTGTGGTCATCATAAACTGCATAAGCGAAAATCTGAACAAAATAAAGAGTACATTTGTTTTGAGCAATTTCTTTGTCGGTTGTTGTTTGTTTTTAAATAGAAAAAAAAAAAATCGATTAAAATCGAAAATCGGGTTTGGTGTGAAAAAATCGGAGATTTTTTTTTTAAGTCATATCGCCCAGCCCTAATTTATTCCTCATTTCATTTAGTTCCAGTCTGGTGATAGATATACAATATAAATATTAGGTCACCCAAATGCTAGTGTATTCCTAAAAGTTGACAAAAATCATTTTTATTAAATTAATACTCAATTAAATTGACAGTGAATCAAACTGGTTGGTTCTTTTTAGTAAATCAAACACATAAAGCTTAAGATGCGATCACATTTATCATTAGCGAATTGTCTTGGGCGAAATCCAGTAATTGCAATAGGAATCAACACGATTGTGAATTCCAAAAGTTTTCCCCACACATATTTCGCAACAGGGTTAAGGTGGTCACACAGACTTGACCAACAGAAAGCTGCTTGGTTTGAAAGTAATTTCTGCGTGAACTGTGGTTCAAACATTGCTACACTACTGACACTAGACAATGGACCTTTTTTGCCTGCGAATTTTGACCGAAATTTTGCTGTGACCGCACTTTTACAATTGACTTTGAAAATTAAATCAGTGTAGTTACTGACTTCACTGTTCATATTACAACATGAAGTTAAAGATATGCATATTGTCTGTAATATTTTAGAAATAATAATGAATTAAATATATTACCAGATTTTTTTGTATATAGTATTGTTTAATATACAGTATATTTATATTTTTGGTAACAATTAAATAGACTTTTGAAACTTCACTGAACATTTTCTGACTTTTTGTGATATCATAGCTCCGTTTTCTGCTCAATTTGTTCTACTGTGCCAGAGCCCTTTATCTCTTTGTACTTTATGAATGTCTCTTGGGTCTATTTCCTCCTCACTGGTAATTATTTTCTAATCTAGGCTATATATATATATATATATATATATATATATATATATATATATATATATATATGCTTCATACTTTGATGACATAATCAATCCATGCATCAAAGGCGAACAACATAAGACTCTCTTTAAGATGTGCAGATCAGAGACAGTCTGAATGTTCACCAGAGGCGATAACAGCATGTGGTAAACATGGCCTGTGAGCTCCTGATCACTTGATCAGATTAATCTACTGTGGAAGGGCCGGTGAAAACATGGATTTGTTATGACTGATACTTCACCTGCCTGTTGACATATTAAGCTCAGTATTTATTTGTTTATTTATTGATGTGTTTATCATCCTGTGGTTTTTAAGGTTAAGGTTGTGCAATCTCTGGAAGTAGGTTAAATGTGGGTGGCTTCCTGTCAATCACAAGCACATGTTTGTGTGAGTCACAGAGGTATTTTTATTTCACGCATAATGTGAGGTCGAACAAAAAGATGGTAAATTGAGATTGTTGACGGCTGGACTGCTTGACGGTTTTCTCAAGTTAACCCTCTTGGGGGTTAGGAGGTAAAGACACAATAAAAGCAGTTCCCTAAAAGTCCATTAATCCATTAATTTATGTTCATTGAAATAAAAGCTTGAAAGCATCTTTCAATATAAATCTATTAGTTATATTCTTGATAAACTTTAAATGAATGTCAATTAGAAACAAAGCATGTCAGAAAGAAACTACAAAAGCAGTCCCTAAAAGTCCATTAATCCATTACTTTATACTTTCATGTTCATTGAAATAAGCATCTTGCAATCTAAATCTATTCGTTACATTCTTGATAAACTTTAAATCAATAGTTGAATGAAAATTAGGTTAATATTAGGTTATTATTTACTCTCCCTAATGTTGTTTCAAACCTGAAAGTAAATAGGTTGTGATGAACAAACCCAAGTTAAAGTTGTTTTCACTTATAATGAGTTCACTTGAATATCCAAGTAATTCGATCTGCAATAGTTATTCAAAACAAATGAGAATAATACTTGAATTTTGCTAAATTTTGCTTTGCTGGCCATAAAAAAATGGTAATAAAAATTAACTAGGGATGCACCGATACCATTTTTTTAAGGACAGAGTACGAGTACCGATATTTTTTTTCTGGTACTCGCCGATACCAATACTGATGCCTATAATTAATTTATTTTTTTAGAATGTGGCAGTTTTCTAAGCACAACACAGTGAGATTAATGAATGTAGTGCAGCTTCTTTATTATTACTCCAATGAAAAATGTAATAATTTTTATGTGCTTGTCACAAACTTAAAGCACAAATTTCACAGTGTCCAATAACCTATAAACCTATATATATATAGCAATATTGAAAAATGCTTATTCTAAATTTTAACAACATGATGTCATTGTCATCCAACCTGACTTGTTGCATCTAAATGCACATTTGAATGCATGTATGTGAACAGCAGAAGGCAAGATTTTCAGTGAATAATGCATGCATATTGACATTCAGTTCTGAATTCCAGAAGAAAGCAGGAAGCCATGCACATGCCATGTTTCTCTCATTATTTACACAGTTTCAGATGTGAGAAAAGAATATTATATTATAAATACTGTATTTCAGCAAAAAACAACTCCACTCATACTTGTTCTGGTGAATCCAGGTGTAAACAGCCTCGTCTCGGGTGAGTTTCGCATCTGTAATGTATTGGATTAACTGGCTGGTCTTCAGAATGACCATGGGATACCGAGATAAGAGCCTGTCGGCTGGCGGGAGGACATGATTGCACTCCGGTAGCTGATATAAAAGGGTCATTAGGCATTCTTCCGATTTGTAATGAATTATACACACTGCGCCCAACCAGGCTTTAGCTCCCAGGTGTGTGTATTAATGCTAAAGTCCTACAAATGAGAGCACATTTTCAAACACCGCTATTTTCCAAGTGCTCATTGTCATGTTCTCGCTGTAGGGGGGCTTCTCAAGCTTTCGCTGCAGGGGACATGGCTATAAATGAGGTTCTCCGTCTATCCGGTTTGTGTGCGCAATCTTGTCTTTTTCCGCTAGTTGAATTTCTCTGTTAAAGTTCACTATACACAGGGGGTCATTATTACAAACAGATTTTGATACAGTACATTCATATTTTTTGCCTGCTGCTTGTACACAGAAAATTTCTCTCACAACTTTTCTTTCTCTGTCTGTTTTTCTCTCTGTCATGAATACTGGCACTCAACCGCATTCAGATGAATATCATTCTAAATATTGCCCTCTCGCCTAGCAATGCCGATTATATACTTCATTCATACTTGTTAAATGATTTTTAGCGGTTGTGAGTTTTCAGTAGGGTGGGATCATTTTGATCAAAGGTGGGGCTGGATGTGTGAGGGTTGTGAGAAGTGATAATTTGCTGAGAAATTGAGTGGGAGGGTAAAAGAAAACTCCATGAGATTTTTTTCATAACTTTTAGGCATCTTTTTTATTGAAACTGTCATCTTTAAAAAGAGATTTAACAGAGATTTCTGACACTATATTCTCTAAATAAGACTAGTGTGCCAAGTTGCTTGGCAACTGCAAACAGTCAGTTAGATTAATGAACTGTTGGGATAATGGACTATATTGCTTTTGGAAGAATTGTGTTTCTCAATTATTATTTATGCACACTTAATTATTTATTGAACCCTTTTGTCTTTTTACCGTACTGCTGCTGCTGCAATTTTATAAAATCAAATGAGAGGCCATGCATTACAGTTTACAGATTTGCATCATACTACTTTAATAACAAGTTCCATCTCATCTATATATTGCATGGTATATTCATTGGTACCATACTGGTTATTGGTGTTAGTGAGGCCCAGTGAATGCCCCAGTATTGTGATGGGGACACTATACTGTAACAAGCACCGTCCTATGGATGAGACATTAAACCGAGGTCCTGACTCTCTGTGGTCATTAAAAATCCCATTTCACTTCTTGTAAAGAGTAGGTGTGTAACCCCGGTTGGCCAAATGTGGTCCTGGCCAAATTCCCTCAATTGGCCCTTACCGGTCGTGGCCTTCTAATAATCCCCATCCACTGAATTGGCTCTATCACTCTCTCTCCTCTCCACCTACAGCTGGCATGTGGTGAGCGCGCTGGTGCTGTTGTACTGTGGCTGTCATTGCATCATACAAGTGGATGCTGGTTGAGGAGAGACCCCCTGATGCAGAGTCCTGCACGGGTCCATTTTTGGAGACCCGCTCCCGCCCGTACCCGCAAAGTTCAGCACCAGATCCGACCCGTCACCCGTGATAATATCAAAATTAAATCCGCACCCGCCCAGACCCGTTAATATTTGGCCCGTTACCCGACCCGTGCCCGCGATAAATCACACATGCTAAAATCATTCCAATTAAAGTGCTTTATTTTGTTCTTAACTTTTAAAAAAATTCTTAAAATTCTTTAAAGTTAATTTCGTTTTGTGTTAATTGTATGTTAATTTTAATCAATATTTCATCAACCAATTGCTTGTTGTATTTAATAAATAAGTAAATATAGCAGACAATAGATGATCACGACACGGAGGCACCGGGGAGAACTGGAGCTCGTATCATAAATGAACTAAAACTCAGCGTATAAGGTAACTTAGCCTACTTGCCTCACAGACCTGAGGAAAATATCTATATTGGAATGTCTACTTTTAAACAGAGCAATTCAAAACGAAAGAAAACAGACTGCTCTCTGCTTATGTAATCCGAATGAAATGTGCATTTCTCTCAGGTGCGTTCACTACTGCGAAGATCGCGAGTCAGCATCGTCAACTTCATCTTTGCAGCCACTGGCACAGAAAACACTTGTTTAATAATAAACAATTAACATGTCTCCTTGCTATATTTTACATAATCATAATCATTGGGCTACTTTTTTGCCGGTTCTTTGTGACAGCTTTTAGGTGCTTTATTGGCAGCGCAACCCTTACATGTTAGCCTACATGAACTCATCACGACCGCATCAGCACAGAAAACATGGAGATGCAACGCTTGCTCCAACTAGGCCATAGACATCTGTGCAACTAGGCTACGAGAAGCATCAATAAAAGTCGCACTGTCACAGTGGTGGTGACGTGATGGGTCAAATGTCATATCGTTGTTGCATATAATGGTAATTTAGACATACAAATATTGCGCATATTTTTCATCCGCGCTACTACCCGCCCGCAAGGAGTTAATTATCCGCCCGCATCCCCGCCCGTGAATTTTAGGCATGTCACAATCCACCCGTTTTATCCACTTTTATGCGGGTATCCGCGGGTAATCCCTGATGTGATTGTAAAGCACTTTGGGTGTACTGTATTAAGAAAGCGCTATATAAATGCCTCATTCATTCATATTCTTCAACATATCTTCTTTTGTGTTCAGCAGAAGAAAGAAATTCATTCAGATTTGGAACAATGTGGGGGTTACTAAATGATGACAGAATTTTAATTTTTGGGTGAACTATCCCTTTAAGAATCTTTGTGACTATGGAGATATAAGGAGCAGTGAATAGAAAGGTGAATATAAATATGAACTTCTAAGACTGACACTAAGCTGAGCATGGTGAATCAGAGTGCCCTTTAGCAATGAGTTTTTATGAGTTTGTTGGCCCAGATGACAGTAAGGCTTTGTGACAGTTTGGTCCTTGACTGTTTGTGATATTTTGAGATCTCTTTAAGGAAACACAATAGAGGTTTGCACCTACAGTAGATCTTTGTTTCGCTCCATAAAAGTCCAGTGTAAAAGCTTTTCTTGTGGGACATCAAAGGCAGAAAAGTAGTGTGTGATTGATGTGGCTGATGAGTGTGAAATTGTTCTGTTCTGTTAACACTCATGATCAGCACACATGTCAGTGCGATTCCGTCAACATGCTATCTCACCATGTTACCATGACAATCTGATCAAATGATTCAATCAGCTCCCTCAGGCTCACTCTATTAGACTAAGACAAATCTGTGGGTCACAGATGATTCCAAAGGTAACGGAGAACATACTTATGGAAAGTTATAATGCAGTGTCAGAAACCTTTCATATTCTACATCTGCACCAGCCAAAAATAGAAGTTCTTCGTTTAGTAGAACTCATTCATTAATGCAGCACAGTTATGTAACTAATATAAAAATATTTTTTAACCTTTTTGCTGTGCAAATGCATCCTAAATAATCGCATCAGTTGAATCCAAAGCTTGTCAGATACCTAGTACATCATAGAATTATTCATCTCCCAGTGCGACCAAAGGCAAATGTTTTGGCTAGGTACTGCAAAGGTTTTGTGAGCAAACGCAAAGTTTCTCGGGGGAACACAAATTTGTGAGAGAACGCAAAAGCATTTTCCTCACATCTCATATTTTTCTGTCACCATGTCCCTTTAGGGGCTCTGTAATTTTAATATATTTTGAAATGTAATTTGTTCCTGTGATGGCAAAGCTGAATTTATCAACAGTCATTACTCCAGTGTCTTCAGTGTCATACGATCCTTCAGAAATCATTCTAATTTGCTGATTTGGTGCTCAAGAAATACAGCGCTCAGCATAAATGAGTACACCCCCTTTGAAAAGTAAAATTTTTAAAGGGATAGTTCCTTTAAAACTCAAGCTCCTCTTCTCTTATATCGAAATCCTCCGACATTTCTCTTTAAAATTTCTCGTTTTAGACGTCTAATTTGTGACCAGTGTTTTGTTTTGCTCTCTCCTCTTTGCCTCCACGTTCGTCATTGCGTCATTGCGTTCGGGTCATAGGTTGCTCTTTCGCCCAAATTGACGTGCGCAATATGTGTACGGTCATCTGCCAGAAGCTTGTATATTTAAATTTATAAAGTTTTATTTATGGATATTTTTCTTACAAAACCACATCCCTTTGCTTCAGAAGGCCTTTATTTACTCCCTGGAGCCGTATGGATTACTTATTTTTTATGGATGGATGCATGTTTTCTGTCTTTGGAATGTGGGTTACCATTCACAACCATTATAAACCTTGGAAGACTAAGGATATTTTTAAATATATCTCGGATTGTGTTCATCTGAAAGAAGATTGTCATATAAACCTAGGATGGCTTGAGGGTGAGTAAATCATGGGATAATTATCATTTTTGGGTGAACTATCCCTTTAACAATATCTCAATGAAAACAAAACAATTTCCAATATGTTGACAAGACTAAGTTTTTATATAACATCTGTTTAACTTATAACATGAAAGTAAGGTTAATAATATAACTTAGAGAACAAAATGTCTGGTTTTACTCAAATTAGGGTGATGCAAAAATGAGTACACCCCACTGAAAGTCTCTGGAGAAAAGCTAAATTTTAGACAGGTGAGTCTAATTATTCATTACACAGGTGTCCAGCAGACAGTTGACTATAAAAGGGTGTGTTCATGCTGTCAGCAATGGCACCAGATGGAAGAGAAATGTCACAAGAAAATAATTTATTTACACCAGAAAGGTGAAGGCAACAAGAAGATCAGCAAAGCTTTACTTATCAGTCAGAATACTGTAGCAAAAAGTGGTACTAAAATTAAAAAAAGAAGTTAACACCTTGACATGAGCGTCTTCTGATGAGAAGAGTTGAAGAAAATTGACATGCAAGTTCACTGCAGTTATCTAAAGAAGTAGAAAGCTAAATTGGGGTGACTATTTCTCGTGACACAATACAGCATACACTGCAGAGGAATGGCATGCCTGGGTGCCGTCCACGAAAGAAGCCTCTCCTAAAGCCCAAGCACAAAAAAGCCCGCCTAGAGTTTGCCAGGGCCCATGCTGACAAAGATGAAGATTACTGGGACATTATACTCTGGAGTAATGAGACCAAGATAAATGTTTTTGGAACTGATGGCTTCAAAAATGTATGGTGTCTCAAAGGTGAGGAATACAAAGAAAAATGCATGGTGCCTACAGTGAAACATGGTGGTGCTGCTGGTGTCGGGGAGCTGCATTTCATTGATGGCATCATGAATTCACAGATGTACTGCTCTATACTGAAAGAGAAGATGCTACCATCATTTCGTGCCCTTGGTCGTCGTGCACTTTTCCAACATGACAATGATCCTAAACGCACATCTAAGGCCACTGTTGGATTTCTGAAGAAGAGCAGGGTGAAAGTGATTCAGTGGCTCCTGATCTGAACCCAATCATGGGGAAGAGAACCTATGGGGAAGAGACATCACTCTCCATCCAGCATCCAGTCTATAAAAGAGGTCATTCTTTACGCTGAGCACTGTATTTATTATCAATGTTGAAAACAGTCAAGCTGCTTAATATTTTTGTGGAAACCTTGATACATTTATTTCAGGATTCTATGATAAATAGAAAGTTCAAAAGAACAGCATTTATTTTAAATATATATATTTTTGTGAATAATCAATCCATTCAATTATGATCAATTTAAGTACCAGTATTACCGGTACCAGAAGGGTGGAGCTACACTCACTGCAGAACGTTGATTGGTTGACAGAGAATCGTCACTTGCGTGTGCTACAAGGGGAATGACAACACAATACCGTTGCAACACAATGTGTTTTTTGTTTTTTTTTTCAGCTGTTTTTCCTTGCAGCCTGCGGTCTTTGCTCAAACAAAGCTGCTGTATGTCCTCCATCGTTGTTTACTATCACTTTCTTCTTCACACAAGAATGACGTCGATCGCTACTTGTGGAAACGCAAGCCGGATCAGGGTTTACTGTACCGAATCGTACCGGACTGTACTGAACTGAACCGTACCGCTCGGTGGAAACGAGCCATTAGTTGCACGTAAATGGCCACTGAGCTTTAACCACTTCACCACAGAACCCCTGATGGACATCTCTTCACTAGGGAAACAAACCGCCGTCCTCTGCATGACAAGCCGAGATACTTTCATCGATCATTGCTGTGATTTATGAATACTTGTACTAGCACGGATGTAATAATGCAACCATTCCACCGTTTTAGCAAAGGTTGCAGTGTTCTGTAACATAACATAGCCAAAGCAACTTAGCCATGACTAATGTTTACTTTGTAATTTGCCAGTAATTAATTTATCAGTTGAGTTAATGATTTCATAAATTGTAATTTTAAGTACTCACTCACTCAAATACACTTACATACATTTACTGACTGGTTCTGCTTGCACAGATGTTTTCCCTGTGTTCACCTCATCCGCTCTCTCACCCTCCATATGTCCATAACCTGCGCTCATAAACCCATGCCCTCATTTGCACTGCTCAGACAGGTGCTGTCCGTAATGTTGCCTAATTAGACAGGGAACAAGACAGAGGGATGAAGAAAGGAAAACACAGCGGCTGGAGGCTTCCCTCTCGCCTGGTTTACTCATTTCAGAGAGCTACTTAGTGTGAGGAAAAGGTACATGAACAAACAGGATTAATAATGTAGGGTAGCATGGATTCTTTCCCTCTGTCTGTCTGCCACAGCAGGCCTGCTAACACCCTTTACAAATCTTATTTAGAGGGCAGTACTGGAGGAGAGAGAGAGGCGAGGACCACTTCTTCGGTGCAAGTAAGAGCAGGTGTGACGCAAGGTGAGCTGGCAGCTAAAACCATTACAGAAAAGTGGAGAAAATGATATGCGGAATGTCGTTTAATACTTCACCCTGAAATTTGCATTTTGTTATCATTTACTCTCCCTCATGTCACTCAAGTGCTGTATTATTTTCTTTCTGTAGTGAAAGGATCTCTTAGGCATTTCAAGGAAAATGGATGGTGATTTATACCACTAAGCTCCAAAAAAAAAAAAAAAAAAGCGCCGTAGAAGTAGTTTACATTTAATTAAACCTAGTTTTTTTCAAGCTTGTTGTATTGGTCACATACAAGAATCGAGGCTGTCATGCACTTATTTTTTTTTTTTATATTGTATTTATTTTTATTTTTGTGTAAGATATAGTGATACTCTTTTGTTCATCCCAAAAATATTAGAGTTTTCAACATTAACAATAATATGAAATTTTGTTGAGCAGCAAATCAGTATATTAGAATGATTTCTGAAGAATCATGTGACAATGAAGACTGGAGTAATGAAGCTGAAAATTCAGCTTTGCCATTACAATAATAAATTACATTTTAAAATATATTAAAATAGAAAACAGATTTTTTTTTAGTTATAAATATAATATAATAAAATTAAAGCCATTTAACATGAATTTGAAAACTATCATAACTTTAAACAGGTCTAAACAAGTCAAAACATGATTTCCGGTAGCCATTATAATAGTATTATAGACAGGGGTGCACATTAGAGGTACGCAGGTACGCATGCGCGGTAAAAATAAACTATGCGTAGCAGAAAACATGGAGGGAAGCGCTTTTGAGTACCGGTTCACAGGGATACGTTTACTTACTGGAGTAGGATTTTTCTCCATCTCTGGTAAGATAGCAATCATGATAATATGTGTGTTCTTTAATTATTAGGTGTGCAACGGATCGCAGTTAATCCGTGATCCATACGGATAAGGTCCAACGGTTCGGCACGCATGTGATTCGCGGATTAACTGCTATATTTAACCATCATAGAGTGAAAGTTTGTAATTTGGACGTGTTTTGTCTCGCCAATTAACACATTCAAACGACTTTAAAAGCGGAAGAAGAGGCGAAAATCGGGACTCGCGAACTGTAATCTGTGCGCACAGCCCCCGAAACGCGCGCATGATGAGAGTCAGACAGCGCTCGAACACCGAATTAATTCCGCTTTCGCGTTTACTTGCGCTTGAAAGGAAACATACACACAAAATTATGTCAAAATAACTGTCTCGGCAAGTATTCTCTCGGTTATGTCATAAGTGAAGTGTTGAGAAAGAAACCGGATGTGTGTCAGTTATTCGGTCCGTGCTTTCCTTCTTAAAGTGACAGCAGCCTTTGCTGTCATTAATGTTAGTAAAAAAAAAAAAAATCATTATCATCATCTACCATGTTCGAGAGAAAAGAAGATAGTGAGGAGAGCAGTCAGGAGGAAAGTGATTAGGACAGCTTTTAGGATGTGTCGTGTAAAGTGTGAGTACCAAGCAACATCTCCAGGTACTCCCTTGAGAACCAGACCAAAAAAGTTATGTGCACCCCTGATTATAGAGTATGGGAATGATGGGCAAATTATTCGAAAAATACTTCAATGTGACAAAATATTTTTCCTTCTGCTCATTTTAAAATGCATGTTTAATAGTTCTCATGGCTTCTCAGATTGTTAAATGGCTGTGATTTCACATGCTATTGTTAGAGATCACAAAAACATTCAGTTTAATAAAAGTATTAGTGATGCTATTGATTTTGGCAGTATTATCATTTATGGTACTCTGTATAGGATTTTAAAAGAAAATAATCTGAAACATCCGTATTAAAACATGACATGAGTCTGGAGAGATTCACTGTGCAGAGATTAGGCCAGATATTCTTGCTGCTGAACACAAATTCATTGTTTTGAGAATTGTTTATTTATATGAAGAGTTTGAGATCTTTCAAAAAACAATGGATCTTCCCAGCACAATATATGTATAGTATTGGGTTTGTGATTGCCATTGGAGGTCAAGGCCTCCAAAGCATCTCCAATACAGCCGTTCTCATTAGGACAGAGGGATGCAGCGGTCTGTTTAATTACTGGGCTCAGTGATTCTTAGAACCAGCCTGTGCCTGTTAATTTAAAGCCCTGCTCCTCCAAACCACACTGCACCCGGCAAAAGATGAGTTTTACTGCCATCGGAGAATTATAAAGTGCAATAAATGCCATCCAGCACTACGATTCGTATTTTAAACCCAACAGACCCATCTACTTCTTTTTCATCTCTAAGGCAGCATGCAGTAAAACCATAATGCTTCTTTGACTCAGTTAATAGGAGCCAAGTTCCTATTTCACTGTGGAGGAATTAAATGCCGCTCTGTTTTCTGGGACTGGTGGAAATGAAGGATGAAAGGCTATGATCATACCTCCCGGCATGAAAGAATGTTTCTGTGAATGTTGTCAGGAAGCATATGCTTGGATGTCACTCCAGAGGAAGGTATAGCCTGAATTGCTAATGTTGCACTTAGCAGGCATTAAAGTGAAGTGCACTATACAAAAATGTCATTGCTTATCCTGCATTAACCGATAATTTGTCCTTTACCAACACTGCTTTTAAGGAAGGCTGTGTATAGCCAAGATCAGCTGAATAAATTAAAGATGTCTTCACATCATGAAAATGTATATTCTCCTTAATATTTAAAAAAAAGAAAAAAAAGAATTGTATGTACTATGTTACGTCCAGAGACGAAGTCTTTATTGATTTATATTTTCTTTAATGTGTGTTGTGTTTTTTGTCTTTGTTTCTTTCCTTGTTTTTTCTTGGCTCCTCCTACTCACTCTGCTTGGCAGGTAGCTGATTGCTCCCAGCTGTACCTGCTTACCAAATAAGAGTGAGCCAGCATAAAAGCAAAGCTCCAGCTACCAGACTTGGAGAAAACGTTCCCCCAAGAGCTTTCTCCAGAGCGTTGTCTTTGTCCTGCCTAGCTTGTTGCTGCAGTTACAGTTGGTGGGTGTTGTGCTGCTTAGTATTCTACTTTGGTATTGTAGTGTTTTTTCTTTTCTGTTCATAGTGATATCCTCCAACACTTACTTTTGCCATTTGTGTTAAAGTTTCACCTTTATCTGTTTGTTCATCTTTCTTGGTTGCTACTACTAACATCCTGCTTAGCAGCTACTTTAATATTTGCCTATTTGTGTTTTGCTTATTTGTTTTATTTGGAAGCTGTAGGGAGGTGGGCGCCATTAGAGGTTTAAACTACTAGAGTTAGAGGTTTAAACTACTCCAGTTAGGTTGTATTGTTTATTATTTTGGCCTTGTTCTCTCCTGAAGCTATTGCTTCCTTTTTTCTTTTCTTTGTATTTTATTACAATACCTTTTTGTATTTGTTCCATGAGCTCTGAAATAAAAAATAAAAAATAAAATAAAATAAAAATAAAAATAGAATAGAATAGAATAGAATAGAATAGAATAGAATAGAATAGAATAGAATAGAATAGAATATATACCCCTAGACTTATGTGGGACATAACAACTATAAAAACAAAGGATCCAAAAAGGGTGTTTCAATGTCATAGATGAACCACTTTTTGGTTCCTCATAGAACCTTTCAATGAAAAGTTCTTAAAGGAACCATTTTTTTTTTTTTTCTTGCGATGACAATTTTAATCTAAAGAAACTTTTTCCACTATAAAGAACCTTTTGTACAGTCAAAAGGTTCAATGGGTGTTACTTCATGGAACCATCGATGGATGTCAGTGTATCCCAATATTGTTTACATTTGATTGTGGCAATGGCTAATTTTGGGATAATGGACAGTCATTCATCTCTTTTGATTATTTTCTCTTTTTTAAGCAGTTTTGATCTCTAATAATTGTGGTAACATATCTACCATGGCATACATAACCATAGTTTGTATAGAATGGATGGATTTTATTTGTCAGTTTTTTTGTTTGTTTTGTTTTTGTTTTGTTTTTTTGAGATCAAGTCCCTGTTCTTTTCAGTGTGACCTTCACAGTTTGTGCAGCATATTTCAGTGTGGATTGTTTTGTAAACCTGCTTCAGTGAAATGCAGGCTTTGCAGAAAGGATGTTATAGAAGAATGGGGCAGTGCTGACTGTATTGAAGCTGACAGCAATCTTATAACCCACAAATAATTACTGTTACTCATTTCATGTACAAAGAGGCTGAAAAGCCCATTTAATTCTAAGGGTTAGGCAGATTTTGGTGGGGGGAAAAAACTTAGCTAACATTATCAGGGAAAAAATAAAATGATTAAAAAACATTCATGATAAGTTTACGATATGACCCTTTTAAATAACAAGCAAACTAGTGAATAAAGAAATTCACATTTTGTTGGGGTTGTGAGATTTTCATTAGAGAGATGAGCAGCAGATTAGTTGGACTTCATTTAGCACTAATGAGAATCCTGACCTCGCTTACAGAGCCAGATGTGAGCACTTGTGTGTTGTTTCATTCGTGATGAGTATTGGAAACGCAATTCTTATAACCTTCAGTTCGATGAAGTCCTGGATGAAGAGTTAATTGTTTCCTGGCCTTTACCTGTTTATCTGGTTAGAGTGAGATTGCACACTGTTATAAAACTATGGATGTGGGAAATTAAGTGCTTAACACACAAAAAAGCCTCTCTAAACAGATGAGTAATCAAAACACTTTAATGAACGGAAACAAACATGGCAGGGATGATTGAATATTGTTTGTGTGTTTTAACACGGTATAATTCACATATAATTCAAAATGGAGTGCAGTTTTGTGACGTATCTAACACAATTAGAGTCTTTCCATTCGGTGTCCGATCACAAGTGGCCGGGGGAAGACGCATTAGAAATGCTTATTACTACCAGGTGTAAACAGCAACGCGTCTCGGCTCAGCACTTGCATTCCGATCTCCTGAGATGGATCTTAATAGCTGTACAGAGGGCCAGTGATGTTTATTGTCTGGGTCAGTTCATCATGTGGTGCTGGGAGTCTGATGAGACGATCTCAAGAGCAGCCTGTGGTTAACCAGTGGCTGTGTGTGGTTCAGCATGCTTTGTCTTATAGTCATTGTCATCAGCATTGAATTTCTCTAGGGTCTTGCCTTTGTAGAACATTGTCTGATTACAAAGTGTCATTGGAGCCAGATGCTCAGCTTTATATTGGGATTTTTTTTTTTTTTTCTGAATTCAAAAAAAAGGAGGGGAGGGGGGGGGTAACCATATTGTCTATGTTTATGTGTTTTTACAATAATTGTTTAAAATTACAAGTGTTTGTTAGTTCAGGGATAAAATACTCAGTATTCTAAAACAAGGATGTGTTGAGTTGAATCAAATGATGTCCATTCATTGTTTTCCATTTTCTGCTCATCGCTGTCTCGTTGCTTACCTCAGTTTAGCCTGTGTTTAGTTTACCAAACTTTGCACTATTACTGGAGCTACTGGAGTTTGGGGCTGATGAGATTTTTTTTTTTTTTTCTCATACTGTATACTCACCAAGGCTGCATGGTCACACTTAAGATAATTCTCACTATTAACTAACTATTAACTATGACTTTTGCCTCAATAAACTCATTATTACTGCTTATTAATAGTTAGTAAGGTAGTGATTAAGTTTAGGTATTGGGTAGGATTAAGGGATGCAGAATATGGTAATGCAAAATATTGTCCTAACTTTTGAACAGTATAGTTTATATATAATCACCATATGTTCTATGCTCTGTTTTTCTTGACATGTCTTTATAAAAATCACAATGAATCTTTGTTCAGTCCCCAAACTCCATTTTGCTTTCGATTGCTGTCTTTCCAATAACATTTCACAAATTAATAATTTCTTTCTTTCTGTCTGCAAAAAAAAAAAAAGCCTATTTTCTCTGAATTTAACACATGGTAAATTCCCACTGAATTCTGGGCTGTTAACGTGTCATGCTCGTGACAGAGTGATGATATAAAGATATCGAGAGATCTTAAAGTGAGAATAAACAACAATCTGACTTCCACAAAACTGTCCCTCGCTCCAGGCCAAATCACACAACTCCCCATTCCGTTTCGCACCGCTTGCGTACTCTGAGGAATTATGATGGCCAAAGATGCAAAGGGATCTATCTGTATTCAGCTCACTCCTTCAAAGTGTTCAGACAAAATCAGACAATCCCAGAATATTTTACTCCTTGCCCACAGATCTCAATACTCATTAAAATACAACAGCAAAGTCTTTATTGTAAGGCTGCAAATGAATATATTTCTCACTCAAATTGCCTTATTTTTCCTGCACTGACTGATGTGTTTTCGACTGAAGTCCAGTGCTGAGCAGTACACGGGGCCATTGAGGAGCCATCTCTCGGCTGGTAATGGCCGTGAATGGCTTTCATTGTTTTTTAAACTTCTGCCATCATTTGTCTGGCGGTTGACAGCCTTTGCAGTGGAAGCTCAGTCTGCCAGCCATAATTATGCCCAATCACTGGTAGAGTGATGAGCGATGTCAAACGCCACTTTTTTCTCTCTGTCTGCTTTGTCCCGATAACTTCCTCCTTGGCATTTGAAGTGCCTCCTCCCTTTTGTTCTGTGCCTCTGCCTCTATATTCATCTGTCTTTGCCATTTTTTTCCACCCTTTTTCTCTTTATGTTCCTTTTGTGTTGCAGCAAAGGGATTACGACCCTGTCTTGATCGCTTGTAACCTGACATAAAGGAAATATTGTAACATATGTCCACAGGGCTCGAAAGATACTTCTAAGTTTAACCGATGACGTGGGCCAGGGGGCCATTGACTCGCACAGCTTTGAGGCCGGCACACTTTAATAATGGCTTTGCCCTTGAGGTTTTACTCGTATACTGATGGAGGCTTCCTAAACGAACCTCATGGCTGACTTGCCCCTGTTCAAAAAGAGCTGTGTGACATTGACATCGACACAGAAATTGATGGCATTGATTTATGATGTACATGAAGGACAAAAAAACAGTTCCAACATTTTCTATAGCAGAGATCTTTTTAAAGGGGCCCGGTGTGATGTAATAGGGATGCAGGCAAAAGTTCAGGTATAGGATAAAAAAAGATTGTGGTTTTAACTGTAAAAGACTGTAAAAATGCTACAGTAATAATCTTTTAATTGGTTAACAGTAAGTTTCCTTACTATATATGGTGAATAACTGTAATAGATCTAACTTACATTTAAAATACTGTTAGATTTACAGTTTTTGGAAGTATAATTTACAGTGAAAAAACATGAATTGACATTCCCATAATTCCCTGCATGACACATTACATTTGATGTGTTTTTGTTGAAATAACTGATTCTTCTTAGTTTTTATTTATAAGTTATGTACAGTAAGCTTTCACGTTACATCTAATGTTGTTAAATTAATGTTTATTGCACTTGGTTTCACATGTGTTACCATGATGGTGTTTAGTATTTTTGTGAATGACAAATTAGACCTTCTATACACTGCATTTACCTTCTCAGCTTGTTGAAAAGCTGCTTGTGATGAGCTTTGATTCATCATGTGACTTTCTCATCACCACCTGTTTTTGGTGGTTGTCATTACAAAGGTACATTATATCTGTTAATGAAATGCATTGCATCTAAGGCTGCATTTATTTAATCAAAAATACAGTACAAACAGTAATATTGTGAAACATTATTATAATTTAAAATACGTTTTAATACGTGATTTATTCTTTTGATCGAAAAGCTGAATTTTCAGCAGCCATTACGCCAGTCTTGAGTGTCGCTTTAATATGCTGATTTGATAATATTCTGATTTGATAATATCCTGATTTGGTGCTTAATTTTTGTGGAAACTGTGATACATAGATGCTGTTTTTTTAAAAAACAGCATTTATTTAAAATGGATTTTTTTTTTAACATTATAAATGTCTTTACTGTCCATTTTGATCAATTGAATGCATCCTTGCTGACTTAAAAAAAAAAAAAAAAAAAAAAGACCAAAACCTTGCGTTCAAACCATAGACTGTAAAAAAATATGGACGTAGCATCCGTGACGTCACCCATAGAGTTCTGAACAGCAGTTTTGAAGTGAAAATGAGGCCGCGGCCATCTTAGCTGCGCGTCACCGCACGTCACTCCCGGATAACTGAAAATGGGCAAAGAGGCGGGGAGGTGGTTTGAGCTGATATGACTGGTTGCTGAAACCACGCCCGCCTAGCTCGACGTGACCATGTTAGCAAGCAAAGGAGCTATCTATCTATCTTAGATACGATCTAAAATATTAATGAAGATAAGTTTTATCATCAGAACGTTCTAAAGGTTTACTGTCAATCTACGGTGTTTTTTAAGATATAGATCCTCCAACACCAGTAGTGTTGGTTGTGCAAATAACAACATGGAAAATCAAATGGGACTTCATACCTTTATAATGAAATAGAGATCGCGAGATGAATCCAATCTGTGGCACTTGGGTAAAATATGAGTGTCCATTGCAAAACAAAAAAACGTCACATTTCTTTTGAATGATCTGCTCTCTGTCATCGTTCTTCAAGAAAGGATGCAATCTGAGCAGCCTTTATGTTGTAAAACTGTATACGATCGTATCTAACAAACAAATGAGCCTGTGTCCAAAGTATATTTTTTTTTTTCAAAATAGTGCAGCAATTTTAGTTATAATATCCAAGCAGTGCTGTCGGATTTTGATATCCTCCTGGTATTGTCATTGTAGTAAATCTCACAACCAAAACTTTCAGCCAATGCCACGATCCAACAACGTGTGTTCTGTGTCTCTTCCCCATGCATGCACATCTACACAGACACACATCAGTCTCGAATATTATGCAGCAAGCCATATTTTATAATTGTATAAAATAATCGAGCACAAATACGGCTGAGATGCCAAATTCAGCGGCAGCTGAGATAACATGACTGCTCACAGACAGCAGCGCAATCTACCTGTCACTCAAGTGACCACTCCCTTAATTATGCAGAACTTTAAGGCTTAATATAATTTAAACGGATAAGTTATAAAAAAATTCACCCCCCTCAGAGTTGTCATGAAGGGAAAAAATAGCAGTATAGACCAAAACCACAATTTGAACCAACTTGTAAACATGTTTTTTTTCTGCTATAAACTTGGCCAATTTAACATGGGACTCTATGAGATTCTGCTCTCTTTTGGAGCCTGTCCCTAGCGGCCAGTCGATGAATCGCAGTTTAAGTTACTTCCGTATTGGCTTCACGAGAGAAAGGGGGAGGTTGCCGCTTGGTTCAAACAGTATCATTCACAAAAAAGAAAAAAAAAAGATATACATACATTTCAATCATGACAACTCTCGGAGTGAATAGATTCAACCAGCATTTTATTAGCATGGAGCATGGAATGTACATAGGCTTGATTTTGGTGGACGAGATCTGCTTACGCTGCTGCTGCTGCTGCTGAGCAAATACATAATTATTCAGCTTAGTCAAATATAACAAGAAAGGAAAGGCTGCTGCAGAATGATAGAACCCCCCGTAGCAGATCTCTACAGGTGGCGCTGGGGAGGAGGTGGGATTATAGGAGTTCTCATATTGTGCGGCGTGCTGATCGCAGCTAGGATACGGTATAAATAAAGCCACGTAAATGAGAAGTACCTCCGATTGGTTGGTGTCGCAGTACTAAAAGAACCAATCAGCGATAGATAGAGTTTCATGACTGAACTTTGTATATATATATATATATATATATATATATATATATATATATATATATATATATACAATTGAACGCTGTTCTTTTTATTCTATTCCTGAAATCTTCTGACACAAACAAAAGTTTACCAACACAATAATACTGTGCTTTCTTTTATTATTGTTTTTTTTTTTTTTTTTCTAAATATCTTCTACTATCTTATACATGTTAATTTAATAGCACTTTTCACCTGTCTGAAGTCTGTCTTCCATTTCTTAGATTTGTATCAGTGTAAGGCAAATATATTGATTTGTTTGATTTCACTGGGTTGTATGTATCTGGGCAAGCAGAAGAGTGAAGCCAGGCTGAAAGAAATAATAATAAAAAATAAAAAAAAACACGTGCCCTGTGGGAATATAGGTGCGTTACACTTGAGAAATGTGAAAGCTAACATAGTAACTGCGTGTTGTTGTTTTTTTTCTCCTTTGCTCTCTATTACATGGTGTCGGGAAATGGGGAAAAAAATGCCCCAGGAGGGTTGCAGACACATCTGTGTGTGCTATATGTTGGCCTCTGAAATGATGTGCTTTTACTGCAGGCTTTGTGTTCGACTTCTCTGTAAGAACTAGGTCCTGACATTTGCTTTGCTGAACTTCCTATGAATAGTAATATTCACTATATTAAGTATGATGATTATGCTTCTAAATGTGCAGTTCTTAACCATATGACATTTCTAAAGGGAAAATATTTGTGTCAATCACTTCTTATATGAGGATAATATTATTATCATCACTGAACTGAGATGCATTATTTAATTTTATTTTTGGCTCTTTAATTGAAAGCGACAATGGACAGGAGATGATGTAAATGTGAGGGAGCTTTTGAAGTTGTAGTGTTGCTGTATAAGCATGAATGCATTACAGATAAAATAGTGATAAACAATTTAGGAGGAATACGGATGTGAATTACAGAAAATACCTGTGATTATCATAGGCTGCCATTACCTCTCACATACCTATGTCTGCAAAATATCTCGCATTACACAATTCTTTGTGATGCATGTTTTAATGCCATTAAAGACATTCAACTCAATCATCAGATCAATTCTGCATCTGTATCCAGAGAACTTATCGTCTTGTAAAATGCAGCCAACTCTGTGAGATGGCTCCTCACTCTGTCCCTTTATTTACAACACTGCTCTCTTGTCCACATCGTAAGAGAGGCTGGAATTTACTGCAGGAAACAGAGCAGGTATCATGTCCTGCGCAGGGCGAGCCTGAAACCCACAGATCTTTCCTCTGATGGATTAACTGAGGAGGAGTGAGTGCGAAGCAGTGTTGTGGAAGACTTTGCCAGGCTACTCTTAATTTGATCACTCTTAATTCAATTTTTAAAAGGAGTTAGCTATGCTCCAAGCTGCTAACAAAAAGCTTCTAATTGACATTATTTAGGCGCTTAAGCGTATAATTATCTGATCATACTGTTCCGTTCTACAGTTAGATTATTTGTCTGGCACAAAAACACCTAAATTAGAGTAACAGCATTAAATTGAACTTAGTTTTATAATAAATAAAACACTCATTTATATGATTGAGTTGAAAACATAGTGATGAACAGCTCAGTTTAACTAAATATTCCACTTCAGAAAAGAAACACTTGGTTAAAATGAAACGGTGAATTATTTATGCAGTCATTGAATCATTTATTTAAATGACCATGTGAATGAACTGATTCACAAAAATGAATCGGAGCATGTTTTACTATTGCCTCAGCTTGCGCTACTTTACTTTAAATCTGTGAGCGCAATATCCATTCAAAAGTTTGGGGTCTTTGTAACCATGTAAAAGTCTTTACTATCACTTTTGATCAATTTAATATTTTGAAGAAATTCTGAAAAAGAGTATATTGGTTCCACAAAAATATTAAGCAGCTGTTTTCAACATTGATAACTAATGTATCTTGAGCACCAAATCAGCATATGATGATTTCTGAAGGAACACTGAAGATTAATGGCCACTGAAAAAATAAATTACATTTTAAAATATTTTAAAATAGAAAACGTTATTTTTCCAAAAGTTATTTGGAATGGCTGTGTGAGTGTGCATATATATATTAAAAAATATATTTTTTTCAAAAAAGTAGACTCTTACACTAGTAAAGAATTAACTTAACTTTATAGTGAGATTACTTTACTTTTAGTCAGTTATTCCCTAGCACAAGTGTGACGCTATAGAGTTGAAGAGGTATTGTCGCTCATAGAATTGTCCATGCTCCCATGAGCCCTCAGGAGCATTATGGGCATATGAACTCTGCTCAAGCCCCCCCATTCCCATCTGCAACAGATTTACAGCACTCTAGCCATTCTGCACTAAACTCGACTGCTGCCAGACCCTCTATGTGCGGAGAATGGAGGGTGTGACGGATGGTCAGGCTGACCCTGATGAAAGACCAAATCGACAATTCCCTCTGAAGCCCTTCATCATAATCGCCAGAAGAAGAGGATAAGAGGCCAGGACGAGTTATAGTAAAAAAGACAAGGCTGTGAATCATCAGTGCTTGTGCCGTTGAGAAGGTGTCAGTGAACCTGACAGGCATGTGAAATGGCACTTCCATGACCAGGCGCAATTGTTCAAGGGCTTTTGTGGAACTGTGGCTGGAACATAAATTGCAAACTTGTATCTTAGGGAAATTTAGCTTATCAAAGTGCACAAGTATGAACTGTTTCAGATTTGCGGTTAAACTGGAGCTTGTACATAGGCCTGTCTCAATAATCAATATATCGACTTATCGCGCAATATATGTACATGACCTCAATCATTTTTGGTGACGCAATATATCGCCCATTATGTTTACATGATAATGAATGTCACCAACATTTTGCCAATCATGCTGTCATCTGCAGTTCCTACACAGAGCAGTCATCGACAGGTGAAAAAAAGGCGTTATTTGAGGCATTATAGTGTTTTCCTGACAACTACAGACAGTTTGGAAGAACAAATGCTCTGCATTTCAAAGACGCAATCCACTGTTCTGGTGCAAACATAAATGTCTTTGTTCATACGGACGTCTGACTGCTAAGTAGGGTTTGAGTTTTCAGCAATAGTTCACCCTTTGTTTACTGAGAAAAGAAGGTCAGGGAAATGGAAAATCTCCATAGTGCCCTTTGTACATTTGCAGGGTTTTTTTTGTTTTGTTTTTTACTTGTTACTTTGCACTTTTTTTAAGAAAATATTTACCATTTTATTCAAGTTTTTTTTTTTTTTTTTGATCCTTCATTTCCATGATCTAAAGAATTAAATGGTTGTTGCATTTGAAAGTGTGTAGGCCTATACCTGCATTATTATGCTGTTATATTATGATTATATATTCAATGGCATAAAATGGTCTTAAAATGACAATAATAATGCAATTATTTCTTGAACAATATATTGCACAACAAAAAGTAGCTATCATGACAGGACTACTTGTACACCAAATCTCTAGTGGTGTGCTTAAGTACATTTTTCAAGGATCCGTACTTTCACTACAATCCAAAGTGTAACATATATGACTTTTTACTCCACTCTGATCAGTGCTTTTACTTTTGAAAGTTGAAAGGGATAGTTCACCCAAAAAAAATTCTGTTATCATTTACTAACTCTTAATTCAATCCAAACCAGTATGATTTTTTTTGTGAAACTCAAAAGAAGATATTTTGAATAATGTTTTAACTGTTTTTGCTCACATGATGAAAGTCAGGTTTGGAACGACATGAGGGTGAGAAAATGATGACAGAGTTTTAAAAGTAAGTACTTTTACTCAAGTAACATTTAAATCGAGTGTGTATAATTGTACTGCAGTAATATTGTATAAGAGTATCTGTACTTAACTCAAATAAATGATTTGTTTATGCCACCACTGCAAATCCTAAAGTTTACCACTCGGTTCCTGCCAATCCGTTTCACAACATCTTTCAGTCTGGAGGTTTTCAAGATTTGTGAAGTCTCAACGTTGACTGTTTGCCCTTTCTGTGACAGTTTCCTCCTGCAGTTCCGCATTCTGCTGTGCTGATGCTACATGACAGGTGTGAGGGCTTTAAGGATGCTGTTGCTGAATGAGATCCGCTGTATGGGATCCTCTTTTCCCGTCCATGTTATTTGGAGACGCGAGGTTCGACAGGTCATGTGCAGTGTGAAGTTTGGTTGCTTCACCGATGGAGATGAACTTCCTCTGAACCTCACCGGCAGATTGTGAAGTAAGCAAACAAAAACTGAATGCTGACAGGGACTCATATTTGATCACAAAGCCCCGGATATAGAATCCAATCTGGCTGGAACTTATCTGAGCTCGTAAGGATGCCATTGAGCATCTAGCTGAGCTTAGTGGGACACTTATCCTCGCTTTAATCCTGGCTCAAGAGACTGGATCAGAGGAGCATGAGCAGTAATAAAGATTAATCATCCAATAGAGTAAATCAATAATGCGGTCCAGGTACAAAGCAGGGACAGAGTTAGAGATGCACACATTTGAAGAAGTGTTTCTTTCACCGCTCACCCAATGAGAAGTGAACACATTTGAGTGGTGAAAGCACCCATCAGGATTGACAATGCTCAAACGAATATTTAAATTAACGTGCTTTATTTAAAATGCTAATGAGAGCGTTATCCATATTCAGCGGGTAGAGCTTGTTCAAGGTCATTGGAGAGCACAGGGAATCTGCATTACAGCTATGTAATTAGAGATGCGTCAGAGTTTAAATTGTTGCTCTTTCTGTGGCGTTCAGGAGGAAAAGAGCTCATTACTGTAATTAGCTGTTTTACCGGCACGGTTCTGCTTTCTGCCATGTGACCATACGTTTGTAGCTGAAAGCATCAATGTGTTGCTTCACATACTGCAGCTGTTTACAGCATGTTTGTTTGAGCCTTAAGGAGTATAAATCTTGCATATCCCAAGTGTTTAAGTTTAAAAATATATTGTTAATGAATCACTTTGAGAATTTAGTTAAGGAACTAAGGATTCTTCTCTGATATCATGCTCTTTCAGTGTTCAATTTTATTATATTAATGTATACTGGGTGTTGTTTATTGCTATTTATTTATTTATTACCTAGATCTGGCATGAAACTCTGATGATGCAGGCTGATGGGTCTTTAACTTAAAAGCGATAATAAATATATGTTTTCCACAAAAATATTAAGCAGCACTACTGTTTCCAACATTGATAATAATAAGAAATGTTTCATGAGCACCAAATCAGAATAATAGAATAGAATAGACTGGAATGGCTCCTGAAAAGCTTTAAATTACATTTTATATATATATATATATATATATATATATATATATATATATATATATATATATATATATATATATATATATATATATATATATATATATATATATATATATATATATATATATATATATATATATATATATATATATATATATATATATACAGGTATTTCAAATTGTAATGATATTTTACAATATTACTGTTGTACTATATTTTTGCGCAAACAAAATGCAGCCTTGGTGAACACCAAGAGAATTTAATTCAAAAGAAATGGAGAATTTATTCAAAAACATTAAAAAAAATGTACTGACCCCAAACTTTTGAACAGAATATAATTTGGCTACAGTCAATCAGATTGAATACTTTAGGTTTAGGGTCCTAAAATTGCAGACTGGAGTGATACTGAAAGCTGTTCTTTTAAGTATCAGACAAAAACGTGACGAACAATGAAAAGTGAGACTTTTGAAAACACTTAAGAGCCATGAGATGAGTATAACAGCTAGCTGTTAGCACTGCAGATGTTGCACCTTTATAATATTTGTGGAATGGTAGTGTTGATGCCTAAAGAGTGTGAATATGGTTGTTAAAAATGTACCTTCAAAGGTCTGTTGACATTTGTTTTTGTTTTTTTTTAGGTTAATTGAACTTTCATCATTATAGTCCCCTTTGTCTCACTTCATCTTTCCTACAGTGAAGCATATTCGATAAAAGTTTTTGGTCCCCTCTGTTAGTTCGGTTAGTTCCTGGCTTGCCTATTCTTCTTTAGTGTTCAGGCATTTGTGGACTAAAGGTGTACAGAGCGCCCTCCGGCTGCAAGTATGAATGAAAACACAGTATCCAGCACTCATAGTAATGACAATAAATCCTGAATAAATATTACTCTTCTGTATAGAAAATTGACAAACATATGAGAATCCATCAATATTTCTCCAAATGTGCATGCTTTTAAGCTAAAAGCCTATATGAAATGCCATAGAGGTAACATAATTGTTCAGACACTTTGCATCACAGAAATACATTATATTTTAAAGAATATAATAGAATACCATTATTTTAAATTGTAATAATATTTCACAGTATTGCTGTTTTTTCTGTATGTTTGATTTATACCATGATGAGATTTGAATCATGATTACAGAGGGTTTTTTCACAGCCTACCTGACTGAAAGGCCTCATTAATATGCAAGTCATTTCAGGTCATTATTATGTGATTCTTTTGTCTTCTCAGGTGAGAATCACCCATTATACATGAGGATTCACGCCTCCATGCATACTGTGTTTCTTGACCAAAGATGTTTTAGAAAATTTAAATCTCTCTATTGTTTTATATGAACAAGCAGGCAGCATAATTTTTACCTCATTTTGAAGCAAAAACTCTAGTCTACAACCTCAAATACCCAGAAGTCTTGTGAACAAAGATTATATATATTTTTTTTGGCTTTATTTCAGTGACTCAAGTTTTTTGTTTTTTCAATAACCACGCATAAACGTTATTCCTTCAAAAACACAAACATGTACATACATGTTCCTTACATGTTATTGTAGCCTAGTTTGTGCTGAATACAGTGTAATGACACTTTTTCCATTAATATGTTTATGAACAACTGAAAAAAGCACAAATGTCAGGGCATGTCAAAACTTCTCCAGGGTCCCAAAAATCCTCAGACCCCTGAGGGTTAATCGACTAAGAGAGTTTGTACAAAGTGTGTATGCTCACCTCTTCATGTGTGACTTCCAAAGCATAGAAATCCTGTGCATGTATCATAATTTTAAAAACACAAACTCACCATTGATCACAGAGGAAATGGTCGTATGCAGCTGTTTTATGGCCCCTTTAATTCAGTAATTGAAAGATGGTTTCAGCTGAATAAGTGCCACTCAGAAAGGCTCCCACTCAGGTGAAACACTGATAATGGCCCCTAACTGCTTCTTGGACTCTGGCCCAAGTGGGCAAAGAAAACTCCATTTTCATTTTTCCATTTTTATTTTAGGACTTATATATTATCGGAGTGGTTCTCTCTCGATTAGCTCAGAACTAATCAAGTGTGTAACCGCATGCTGCTAATTTATGAGCTAACTCACAATGCCAGACTAAAGAGCCTGGCAGGAGTGCTTAACCAGGAAACTTAAAGAGAAAATGTTATCAAACTCGCATTAGCAAGTGGAGCAGAAAATGTTGGGGGAGCTAATAGCCTTTTGTTTTAAAGCATATTCTGTGCAGCTGTAAATGTGCCTAAATGTGTCTTTATTAAAATATAGAGTGAAATAGCATTATATGAAGCCATTATGAATTAAGGTATATGATGATAATATAGTGGGATAAAAATATATTTGAGGAAGGATTCTTCAGCACTCCAGGAGTCTCTCAGAGTTTCTTTCTACACATAGATATTGAAATGTCATTTGGAAAATGTTATTGTCAGTGTTTTAACTGACTAGGTGTCAGGCAAGTGTACTGTTTGCAGTAACCTTTAAAGACTACATGACGCATCAAAGTCTTAAAGGGATTGTTCACTCAAATCTGAAAATTCTGTCATCATTTACTCAAACTCATGCAGTTCCCAACCTGTATGATTTCCTTTATTCTAAAGCAGATATTTTAAATAACTGTTTTTGTCCTATATATTAAAAGTCAATGGGGTCCAAAACAACATTAGACTCCATTGACTTTCACTGTATAGACCAACAACACTGAGACATTCTTCAAAATATCTTTTTTTTATCTTCTTTACAGGTTTGGAACATCTTATGAGTTAGTAAATATTTTTATTTTTTGGGTAAGCTATCCCTTTAACACCTTTTCCTAAAGAAAAAGGCAATTTAATACACACACATTTTTTTTTTAAATGGGATCACACGAAACAAGTTTTGAGTTACTAAGATATCATAGTTGCCCGCAGTAAACATTTTCACGAGAACTCACTTGTGTTATGGATGTGGTTGATTATACTAGTCCAGGGTGATAAACTGTTCTAATTTTGCACAATCTGAGATAAAAGTCTCCCTTCGGTGCTTCCTTAATTATTCCTATCAGTTTTTTTTTTTTTTTTTTTTTTCTGGTGTATGTTTATTCTTATTCATTGAGATAAGCTTGAATGGACTGCAAGCTGTTACCAACCCCTCGAGCCACTGGTGGTGTTCAGTGATTATCAATTGCAGTTTTTCTCCAGACCTCCTGGGGGAGTTTTGACATCTAATTAGCAGTAACAATAAAAGTAGAAGATATTAATCAAGAAGGTCTGAAATACCTGGAGAAAGCTATCTGTTCACATTCCCATTCATCTCAACTGCAGTTTTTGGCTAGCCCAGGACCTGGTAGTATGTGACCTTGCTTGTAAGTATGTAAATATAAATATATATTATTTATATTTATATTAATAATGAGACATTTTAACTGTTATATGGACCTGTCATCAGAATCTACAGAAAATCAGCTAGAATGTACATTGTAGTTTTCTTTTTAGCAACCAGCTTTTCACAGAGTGATTTATTTGATTGATATCATTCTGGCCGCAATTTGTCAGTTGCATAATATTTAATGGGTCATGAAAACCCATATTTTAACACCAGTTCTCAAGGCAGTTTTGAAAAAAGGCTGCATACATGGACAACACAACAATGTCTTCTGATTCAATCAGTTTTATTTCACTCTCATTGGAAAGCATCAAAGGTTCACACAAATGCATGGTGCAATTCACCATTGCATGCATCAAAATGAACAAATATATTATACTTGGATTTGCAAGCTCATTGTACATTACACAAATGCATATATATATATATATATATATATATATATATATATATATATATATATATATATATATATATATATATATATATATATATATATATATATATATATATATATACACACATTGCCGTTCAAAAGTTTGGGATTAGTATGATTTCTAAAGGATCATGTGACACTGAAGACTGTTGTAATGATGCTGAAAATTCAGCTATGCCAACACAGGAATAAATTACATTTTAAAATATATTCACACAGAAAACAGTTATTTTAAATTGTAATAATATTTCACAATATTACTGGGGTTTTTTTGTTGTATTTTTAATGAAATAAATGCAGCTGTGTGAGCATAAGAGAATTATTTTAAAAACAACAAAAATCTTACTGATCCCAAACTTTTGAACTGCAGGACATCACATCCAAGCCAAAACCAAGATATATATGGCTTGGTTTTGGCTTGGATGTGATGTTCCGAATAACCAACACATGCAACAAATTTCCATTTGAAGGCCAATAGTCCTGAGAACCCTGAGATGTAAAACCCAGTGCGATGACCTTATGGTGGGATTGTAGACACCTAACTCAGCCAACATAGATTAGCGGAAAACAGGGACAGCCTCAGACATAAAGGACAACGACTAATCACCCTATAAAACAAAACATCCTCATTCAACTCGACACTTTAATACTTTATTTGAACGGCTGGCTCCCATAATTGAATTGGCCGTGGTGTGTTGGTGGGGCAGAATTTACTGGCTCTGAGCAGTAGTCTGCATGATGGGAGTCAGAAAGGTTACCTTTTATCCCCAAAGATTGCCCATTACAGGGGCTAAGTGGCTTTTTTATGGCCTCCTCTTCACTATTGCCCAGGTCTATACTGGATGGAGGACTTAGAGGACTTCTTATGGTCTGGGGGGGTGTTGTTTAAAGAGGATCAGGGGAATGATGGCTCTCTTGCTGCACTCCCTCAACCGTATCAGCCCCCCATATCTGATGAGTCGCTCACCTTTTAGCGTCTCTTTATCCCGGCTTTGTGCAGAGATAAAACACCGGTGCTACCGTAAGAGGAGGCTCGATTGGATCTATGATGTCCACATTAGGGGGTGAAAGAAGACATTAAAGTCTTCCTGGCAAGCTTGCACTCTTTGTCTGAGTGGAGATTGGATGGATTCAATTTTTTTACGTTTTTATCCTCAGGTTGTTTGGATGATATGGAGTCAGCTCTAACCCTTATTAAGGACTTCACTGAATAAAGCAAGTCCATATGAGTTAAAGTGCTCTTATTATGTTATTTTAAAGGCTCCTGATTTTGATTTGAAATCACCTACAATAAGTTTGCATCCCATCCAAGGTAAATATATATATATATATATATATATATATATATATATATATATATATATATATATATATATATATATATATATATATATATATATATATATATATATATATATATATATATATATATATATATATATATATATATATATATGCATTGCACATCACCATATTTTTTCAAAGAGTCTGAAAACGGTCTAGGCTTCAGCTGCAGTGTTTGAGGGTGGGTCAAAGTAGATGTTATTCGTGGGAAGCCCTTGAGGACCATAGGCTGGCATTATGCAAATTTGTTACAGTGTTATATGTATGTAACAGGAAGTGAGCCTGGAATTGCTAATGCCTTGTTTCTGCAGTTAAGAATCGATTCTTTCTTTTAGGAGACTTTATTTGTTGTGCACTTTGATCTTTAAAACTTTGCAGAACTTTTACATTCACAAACAGCTAGATAACACAGCATGAAAGGTAATATTCGAAAAAGCATAATAGAGGCACTTTAATGCTGAAACTTTTGACTACCGAACTGTCCACAAAAACATATTAAGTTAATAATAGTGAGAGAACAGATAATGTGATGGTTTTGTCCCTAATGGCCTAGATGTTTGGTCAACAAAATGGTATTTGCAGTGCAACTGTGCACAAGTGGTTGTAAGCCGCATACTAACAGAATGGCAATGCTTTGGATTTTTACCTTTGGAGATTACCTGCTGTATTGATGTATATATATTTATTTATTTTTATTTTTTTCTTTTGTTCAGCACCACAAAAACAGGACCACAAGAAGCACCGGTCTTTTAAAAAATATAGGAGAAAAATTTATTCTCACAAATTAGCTGACACTAATTCAGCACATTCTTAGGCCCCGCTTACACTAGTGCGTTTTCGTTTTAAAGGTGCCCAAGAATGCTTTTTCACAAGATGTAATGTAAGTCTAAGGTGTCCCCTGAATGTGTCTGTGAAGTTTCAGCTCAAAATACCCCATAGATTTTTTTAAATTAATTTTTTTAACTGCCTATTTTGGGGCATCATTAACTATGCACTGATTTTTTTCAGCACGCCGCCCCTTTAATTCGCGTGCTCCCTGCCACACAAGCTCTCGATTATATTACAGCACATTTACAAAGTTCACACAGCTAATATAACCCTCAAATGGATCTTTACAAGATGTTCGTCATGCATGCTGTATGCATGCTTTGAATTATGTGAGTAAAGTATTTATTTGGATGTTTATATTTTATTCTCTATGAGTTTGAGGCTGTGCTCCGTGGCTAACGGCTAATGTTACACTGTTGGAGAGATTTATAAAGAATGAAGTTGTGTTTATGAATTATACAGACTGCAAGTGTTTAAAAATGAAAATAGCGACGACTCTCTTGTCTCCATGAATTCAGTAAGAAACGATGGTAACTTTAACCACATTTAACAGTACATTAGCAGCATGCTAACGAAACATTTAGATAGACAATTTACAAATATCACTAAAAATATCATGCGATCATGGATCATGTCAGTTATTATTGCTCCATCTGCCATTTTCGCTGTTGTTCTTGCTTGCTTACCTAGTTTGTTGATTCACCTGTGCAGATCCAGATGTTACTGGCTGCCCTTGTCTAATGCCTTTCATAATGTTGGGAACATGGGCTGGCATATGCAAATATTGGGGCGTACACCCCGACTGTTACGTAACAGTCAGTGTTATGTTGAGATCCGCGTGTTTTCCGGAAGTCTTTTAAACAAATGAGATTTACATAAGAAAGAGAAAGCAATGGAGTTTGAAACTCAATGTATGTCTTTTCCATGTACTGAACTCTTGTTTTTCAACTATGCCAAGGTAAATTCAAATTTTGAATCTAGGGCACCTTTAAAACGCATACGTTTTGCTACGGTTACGCCTGTTGTTTACACTACCCTGGCATTTTCGTCCCTCGAAAGTGGAGACTTTTGAAAATGATGGCGTGGCTGCCCACGTTCGCTCTGCGTATCCTTGACAACTGTGTAACACTAACATGGAGACTGAACTGCAATCTTTGCTGGCTTTGTTGTAATTTTTAGCAGCCATTGTGCAGTTAAACTAAGCATTTTATTAATACTGCAGCTACCTATATGCGCAAGAGGCAACTGTTTACGCTTGTACGCGCATGCCCAGTGTGCATGAACAGTCATGTGACATGCATTTTCGGCCATGTAGTGTAGACGGTGTGGAAACACCAGTGTAGACGAGGATCGTTTTCATTTTAAAACGCCGTTTTAAAACAAAAACACACTAGTGTAAATGGGGCCTTAGTCAAGCACATATATTTCAATTTTAGTTTCTTGTGAGGTGAATCAATTGCACTCCTTTTTATTGGGATATTTATTTATTTTTTTTTAGGTAAAATGTTTGTTTTTTCCTGTCATTTTCTACTGCTGTCTATTAAGTTATGATACCTTTTGAATTTCAACATGTCTTAATCTCTTGGTTGAATGGCAACTTGAATGGCGGGCTCTAATATGGTCACAGCTAGCTACTATACAAGATTTTATCTTTGCTGTAAAGGTGGATGGCATTTGTGATAATTGTTAAATAAGTATTGTTAAACTGTATTGAAATATTGAAACTTTTTCACTTAAAGTTTTGATTCATTAGCTGATTAAAATATCTTAAGGATTAATCTAATTTCTCATAATTCATTGTGCTCACTTTGACACTTTCTTTTAACACATTCTCGACAGATAAAGAATGTATAATATAAAGGTGAAGGCTATTCAAATTTATTAACACATTTATTAAAGCAATGATAGTATTACTTTAAAGTTTGCTCTTATCTGAGATACAGCAATATAATTTACGTTTTACAATCGCCCCCAGCCTCCCACATGGTCTCTAAAACTTTGTCTTAAATTCTTATTAGGATCTAATCTTTCTCATTAAAAATCTATTAATGATACAGTTAAATTTGGTGCATATATTTTTTTCTTACAGAGATTGCAGGTAGTAATGTGTGATTAATTAAGGAAAATTTAAGAAATGTTAAAATTGCCCCTGGTCTCCCTTACCTCATTCCCCCAAAAAACTACATATTTTGAGAAACCCAAAGTTTAGAAGGTAAAGCACAAATGCAGTGAGACTTGCTTGGTTTTTCTCAGCTACTCTTGACTGCCAGCAATATTTTCATACCAGTCCTCTCTTGCTGCCAGTAAGAGCTTTCTTATGCTTCTCATGGTGGAGCATTATGCCACTGCCAGCCACTGCAGCAGCCAGACAAACAGACAAGTTACTGTAAAAATGTCTCTGTTGGCAGACGTTTCAGCCAGGCACTTGACTGAATTTCACAGAGAACCTCTGCCAGTCGGATTCTTACATTGGCAAGACTAATTGCTACTTCCTCTAGCCTCTGCTAAATTAGCCTCTGCAGGATGATCTCCTCATAAACATGTGCCTTCTATACTGGAAGACTACACACACACACACACACACACACACACACACACACACACACACACACACACACACACACACACACACACACACACACACACACACACACACACACACACACACACACACACACACACACACACACACACACACACACACACACACACACACACACACAAAATGCATGGTCATGTCTGATATTAGCTAGAGAGAAAATAACTTTTGACCTGGTGTCATAATGTATAAAAATTGTAAAATAATTGCAGTTAGACAGTCATTTTTAGAAAATAAAGGCCTTCAGTATGAACCCTCTGCTTTGTTTTTGCTCACTGTACAATAATTTGTACTATAGTAAATCAAGCTGTTTTTTCAAAAGTTTTTTTTAAAAAATAAATTACTCCATTGTTGTTTTTGTCCTTAATAGTTCATCAGCAACATCAAATGTTGTTGTAGTTGTTTGTCAGTTGTTGATGAACATGTGATATGTAAATTAAAGATTAAACTGTATAATTTAACATTTTATGAGCTGTGACTTTTTCAAAAGAGCCATGTGTTTTTCAGTGTGTTTTAGTTAAGCTGGTCTCACTGATTCTACAGCAATACAGAGCACCTCTCTGACTTCTAAAACCAGCTACAGTCTGGTTGTGAATTAACAGACGATGTGTAAACGCCTGCTGCCGGTATGTTAATGCTGCAGAGGTATGCACAGTCACAAACCATCTTTTCCTCTGTGTGTGTGCATAATCTTTCTGTTCCATCTGTTTTACCTTAACACCAACTTAACGTCTTGGTGTGTGCATGTACAGTGTGTTTGTGTGTGCCGTACTCAAGTGTGCGTCCATCTACATGAGTTTGTTGTGATTGGATTACAGCCTAGATATTAATTAATCTCAACCAAGTGCATTAGGGAGAAATTTTTGGCACGTTCCCTGTTATTTCAAAACATGCGTAAACATGTTTGCGTGTGTGTATTTTATGCTTGTGAGAGTATAGGTAATAATTAAAGCAGGGCACGAGTGGTGCTCAATATGGATTTGGCCGGTTTATTTACCTCAAAACATATTTTACATATGTTTGAAAGGTTTAATCTTTACAGTACTAGTCTTCTGGCTCATGTTGGTAATTTAGAAATAAGGAATTTAGATATTTATGTCTAAATACATTCAAATATTTGGGGATAAGATTAAAAAATATGATTTTTTAAAAATGTTTTTGAAAGAAGTCTCTTATACTCAACAAGGCTGAATTTATTTGATCAAAAATACACTAAAACATTAACATTATATCAAATATTGTATATAAAGCAGCCATTACTCCAGTAATACAGTATATACAGTAAAAAATGCTGTACTTTGATGCTCTCCACAGAATTTGAACATTTTGCATAAAAATATGAGCCAAATTGTGCCCAGCTCATAAAGGCATAGCCTAAATACTCACTGCTGTAATTAATGCCAAAAAAAAAAAGTCTTACAAACTATTTATGTAGGAAAGATTGCACCCTTTTTCTCATTGACCGTTTTGGTGATGCATTTCCACCAGCTACTTTGCTGCCATTCATACCTCCATGAATCTTCTTAGTCTGGTCTAACTGCACACTGCAAACAGGAAACAATACAGGCAATCTCTCTCACCGGTTGAGAACAAAGTTTGTGTCTCTACTCTTTGCTGGGTGGTAATCATATCACCGTGTGGGTAATTGCTATTTCCAGTTAGCTCAAGGGCAGAAAGACAAGCTTGTCATTTCCTTCTCTTTGTTGGCTGTCTGTCACAAGTTTAGAAGTTGATCACCTCCTCCAGATTTCCTATCTGGTATTGCTATAGTCTCATATGAGCTCGCTGTCTTCTGCCTGTCTGCTAATGGCCTTCTTTGGTCTCCTAGGGGAGCGCTTAACTCTCTGTTGCCAGCCACACACACACACTTGTGTGAGTAGGGTCACTATTAATAAAAAGATGTGCTGGGGGAGCAGAAAAGATTTTGTGGTGATAGTCACTGTTGAAGCCAACTGAGCAGATGGTTTTAAATGTGCTTGGCCACCTCGCTAACCCCAACCTTTTTGACAAGGAAACGTATCCTCACAGGCTAATCTCACCGAATAAGGCCCTCAATGGCAGCATAGGGCTATATAGCATCTGTCACGGCAGAAGATTCCAGCATTATCAGTCATGCTACACACCAGTGTTGTGCACCATTCAGAATTTAATTGAGAATGACTTTTAAATTCAGGAATCGTATTTGGTAATTACTTTACAACAAGTTTTCATTTGTTTACATTGGTTAACTACATTAGTTAACATATAAAATAAAAATAAAAAAAATGTTTTTAAAATGATTAATCTTAGTTGATGTTAATTTCAACATTTACTAATACATTATTAGAATCAAAAGATGTATTATTTTATAGATCGAGCTAACTTGAACTAACAATACATTTTACAATAATGTACCATTTGTTAAAGGGTTAGTTCACCAAAAAATGAAAATTCTGTCATTAATTACATTAATAACCCACTTTTAATGTGTTGTGACAGATTGCCTCAGTTAAAGCAGCATGTGAACCGATCATCTTTTTCTACTACCTATAGCATAAAATAAACATGAATGAACATCAGAAGGTATGTTGTTTCAACCGCGGAAAGATGTCTATGCACACCATTTTTCTAGTTCAAGTCCACCTACGTTAATCTACTATTTCTCTGGTTTGTTTGTCGGACAAAATGCAGAATTCGGCATTTTAATTTGGTCAGATCGCCTGTCAATCAAACTCACGGCAAAGGGTGAATTTTTATTTGAATTTGAATATAAGAAAGTACAATTAAAATTAATTGAAATTCAAAGAAATGCATTTAACTAGAAAAGCAATATTTGTCAAGACAAACTTTTAACTTTGTTTGAAAGTTTTGAAAAAAAAAAAAAAAAAAAATGTATAAACTATAGACATTTATCTTTACTTCCTTTCCAGAATGCATTACCCTTGTTGAATTTCTTTGAGTTGCAATTGAGTAAATTCTTCTTCCTGTCATTCCAATTCAGATTCCAATACACCTGCCTGTAGGTGTGGACATTTCCATTCAAATTCACACTCCTGAATTGGCAAGAATCCAATTCTTCAATTTTGAATTTTGCACAACCCTGCCATACACCATCTGTTCCTCACTACGTCATGAAAATGGATCTTGAACTAGGCCAAGTCCATCCTTAGAGACGAGGTACAAGAGTGTGTGTGCGGGGAGATGCTCTTCGACGTACTGCGTGTCGACATCCATCCTCTTCTGGGTCGCCCTCCTACCTGCCTTACTCTGCGCACCAGGGCCTTGTTGACATTTTCATCTGTGTCGCCTGCAATTTATGTACGGTTAGTCTTGTGCCTGAGCACACTCCAGAACCGTGTAAATGCAAGCAGGGAGAAAAAGAACAAATTGCTTTTTTAAATTGCCCGGACAAGTATCCCGCTCTTAGCCAATAAAGACAAAGTACATAGCTCATCCTGAGGTGTGTTGCAGCGGGAGTCTGTGTTTTCCCAGTCACGTAGCGTACGTGAGGTAACAAATTATTTTCCGACAATAGACTGATATGATAATGACATGAGAGGCTTTAACTGCCTCTCATATTTCTTCATAAGGAAACTAGGGCGGCCGCATAAATCAAGATCTGTTGTTATGAGGAACTGAGGCAGGCAACAGTGTGACTTCATTTACAATAAGCTGTGTGTTGATGGGCGGATGATGTGGGGAATAAACTTGTGGACCCAGACGGAGCTCTGACTCTCTGTGGGTGGTAGCAGTGTCTCGGTCTGTCTAGTGTGGTTGGTCACCGCTGTCTCGTTCATACTGTTAACAAAGCACAATGTCCTATGGTATCAGTCTGCCTCGGACACTGATTTCTTGTGTTACTAATCCAATGGAAGCCTGTTTCCACCTCAGAACAAAAAAGTAAATGCATAATTCCAACTTTATCTCACAGTTGAGAGTTTATTTCTTGTGATTGCAACTTTATATCTTGCTATTTGACTTTGTATTTCACAGTTGCCACTTTATTTCTCTTGATTAGGACTTTTTTTGCAACTTTATATCTCACAATGTGACTTTAGACAGGAAGGGGCTGTCTGAGTGACACGTAAAATGACCAGTCACAGTTTGCGAGATGTTTAGAGACAGGTTAATCAGAAATTGGATATGAATTCAGTGCAAAGCTCAGTATAGAGAGTATACTTTGTTTTATTCACTCTAAAAAATGCTGGGTTAAAAACAACTAGGTTGGGTTGAAAATGGGCAAACCCAGCGATTGGGTTGTTTTAACCCAGTGGTTGGGTTAATTATTTGCCCAACAGGCTGGGCAGTTTTATTTAACCCAACTATTGTTTAAAAATGACTATATGGCTGCCTTAAAAATAACCCAAAATCAGACACATAATTACTAGAGGCAACAATTAATCAAAAGGTGAACATTTATTAATAAGCAATTTAATAAATGTTTATTTTTTAATTATTATTTATTAAACTTATTGATAAACGTCAATGTATTAAACATATTAAACATTAATTTCCAACTTACTTTGGGTTCATTTTAGTTGAACGATATAGTCATTTTTAAACAATAGTTGAGTTTTAAAATAAAGCAGGTTGGGCAAACATTTAACCCAACCACTGGGTTAAAACAACGCAATTGCTGGGTTTGTCCATTTTTTTTTTTAACCTAGCATTTTTAGCTACTAAGGTTTACTAAAGGTTTATGCATATAAAAATTGTGTGAATAGTATCAAAGACTATAGAATAACACAAGACGCGTCACTCATATTGTTTTGAATGGGAGAAAGTGCAACGCGCAATAATGGTGGAATAAGTCTCACCAACTAAATAAGAGCCACTCGGCGATTGGTAAAGTCTTTGCGTCACTGCAGCAGCTGTTAGAAGCTCCGGTTCCTATAGAAACAGTCAAGCGTGCGCTTAGCACTGCACATGCACACTAGCTTGATCCAGTCTGAAAAATACAGTTTTTTGTCATGATTCAAGCGTTTAGAAACAAAATTTATGAGACAGTTGTTGTCAGATTTCATTTGTGATTTCAAATAGGAAATTTAATCGAAAGCTTGGCAAACAGCTTTGGAGAATTTGATGTTTCCCCATTCAAAGAGATAGGAGCTGCACTTGCATGCCCAAGAGGCGTTTCAAAGATGGCAGCCGAGAGAAATGACTTGTCTTAAAGGGACTTTGATAGTATGCATAACAAATGCTTTAGCTGGCTTAGGATCCTAGTCTAGGATTAGAATCCTGTCTTTCTGATCCACAAAATAGTTTATCTTGTTAGTTTCTGCATGTTTTCTTTATTGAATATTTAATTTGAGACTTCCCTCTGTAAACAAATAAATAAAACACATCAATGCAAATAAAAAAAATGCCAATACAAATAGAATTAAAAAATAAAAATAAAACATCTGCAAAATGAAAATCATTTTGGAAATGGGAACTGTATGTGCGAAATTATGCAGAATGATACACATTCATATATCAAATTCACAACCTTTACAACCAAGTTTTATGTACATCAAGCATCATCAGTTGGTTCACCTCAATCCGTGGATGTTCCAGCTAACAATTCTTTTGTTTGGTTAGTTCTCTTTACTGACTTCTCATTGTGTACTTGGGTAAGTGTGTCTTGCTCAGAAAGGGTTAGAATTGTGAAAGGGGTGCAGAAATTTGCTATTGTGCATAATGATAATATGCATTATGCAAGTGCAATTATGTAAGTGACAAATCAGAACCTTCTTTTATAATTCCAAAGTACAGTCTCTTTTGTTATAATTGTGGACTTGACCTTGGTGAAACCAGGCATTTAAGTTTGTAAACCAACTGAGAGCCTATTTCTTATCCACAGCGAGGAACCTTCATTAAACTTTCCTTAAAATGTCAGGTTTGGAAATTGAAATTGTTTTACATTTTTTTTTATATGCTTAGCAATGACAGCTAAGAAAAAAGGCATAATTTACCCTGTTATCCTTTTTTTTAATATACAGTATATACAATTACAAAATTATATTCATTAGCCTGCCTGTAAGTCCTTCTCACGTGTTAACAAAGATCATAAATTAATGGCCTCTGTGTTTTGCTCTCCAGTTCTGTCTGATTATAGTGAGGCAAACACAAGATAATCCTTATATCAATTAATCAATCAGAAATCCCCTGCACGGTAATAGAATTCACTTCCATATATGCGTTTGTTGTGTCTTGGTGTTTTGCATGTGTTGTAGCAGGCGGTGAGCTGTAATTATGTCTTGTGTTAGACTGCTGTCAATCCATATTCGGCAGAGAAACAGGCCGCTTTTCAAGTGTGTGCTGATGAATTCTAACATCTATTTGTTTCCTGTGTTGTGAGGCCTCCCCAGAGCCGCTGTTACACACCTGGCTTAAACATCACACGATTTTTGATAAACGTACTTCGCCCCTAGATGAGAAAGCGAGCGTCTGTCAAGACATCAGAAATGCTAAATGAACGTGACACATGCAGTTTGCTTTTGATATCCCTGATGAAATTGCTAGGATATTTTGACAGATTTATGCTTCAAACAAACTCCCACCTTCCCTAATTGAGGACTTAATCTCTATTGTATTGGTGCTTGAATTCCAGCCTCCTTTACAACCGCACAAAGAGAATAGGCCTATATTACAAACATTGTTAATGTACATTAGGGCTGCACGATTTATCGCGATTAAACTGTACGCGATTTGGCAAAGGTTGCAATTATTTTATGCGCAGCTTGTCAGAGCTGTATGGCTCTGATTCATAGTAAATGCTTCTACATCTGAAAGCCAGAGGGCACTCTTGCAGAGAAACTCTAATATGCCCTGCTGCTGAAGAAGATAACACACTTCATATTGCTGTAGCTGAATAAACAGAAGATTGAAATGCTTTGATTGTTCAAACATGACTAATAAACACACGACTGCCTTATTCTGTGTAAGAAGCCACATCATCTCACAGAAGGATGCTCAGCTGTCGTTATGAAGTGAGTTTGGAGTAAAAACATGTTGTCTTTTGTTGGACAAGATGTTAATAAATGCTTCTCATGTTTAGAAAGATGTTTGACGTGTTGCTTTTTCAATGTACATTATAAGCAACTCAAACCTGCAGTGCTTTCAGATGGATTAGAATTTGGAGCTACACTTTATTGACTAAGCTGCGCATAAAAAAATAATCGCAGCCTTTGCGATTTCATAATCACACTAAGAATCACGTTTAAGCGATAATCGCTTTTAAGTTTTATTTTTCGTATCGTGCGATAAATCGTGCAGCCCTACAGTAACATTTTCAGTATGTAGGCCATATTTTTAGATGCAAATTTAAAATAGGGTGTGTCTCAATCAGCTCCCGAGCTCGTGAATCAGTATATCGTGTACATGAATTCGGGCACTGGTAAGGACAGTAAGCGAACGGTTTAGTGCCCTGGGAGGATTCTGCGATTGAGACAGCCCTTAAAATGGCAGAGTCTCTGATCAGTACCCTGACTACTGAACTAGGGAGCTGATTGAGTCACACCCAGCATTGCATTGTGCTTTAACCCTTCTCTGTCTGATCCACATTCAAGTGCCAAATTATTATATTTATATCTCTAGAGTATGTATATATTTGTAGTATGCATGTACCTCAGAGCATAAGTAATTGTGACTTTATTTCTCAAATTGCAACTTCATATCCACTATTGTAACTTTATAGCTCACAATTGCAATTTAATATCTTATATTTGTGACTTTATATCTCACTATTGCTACTTTATTTGACTTAATGGCAATTTTATACATCACAATTGTTACTTTGTCTTGGACATTTACATTTATTCATTTTACAGATGCTTTTATCCAAAGCGTCTTACAAATGAGGAATACAGCAAGCGATTCATTGTGAAAATAGACACAAGAATACAAATATAGCTGCAAGCAGCAATTACGGGGCCAAGCACAAAAACGGCACAAGAAGCCAGCCAACATGGCTGGGAGCATCAGACCAACAGCAGCAGTGAGCAATTAAAGACCTATTAAGATCATTTTAGGCAAAAGAGCTGAAAAATGATCAAAAATGAGGATTTACTGATTAATGTGGTATGGTCAAAGTGAGGTGACTGACCGAAACTGGTCCGAAACTACTCAGGCTCCTTCAGGGCATTGTGCTGATGACCCATACCCAGTTTCGTAAAGATACGCTAATGCGTTTGTAAAATACAACATTTTAGCACAAAATTAAAAATGGCCGACGGCCAAAATGTCCAATATGGGAAAATTGGTTATCATTCGACTCGACATGATGCCCCAAATCCAACAAGATCAAATTTATGATTTTTGGACAAACCCATCAGAAGTTATAAGGAAAAATATAAATTTTTCATATTTCCGCACCAGTCGGGGCGCTGCGCCGAAACACTGCATGATGCCTCGGGTCATGCTTGTGATGACATGTACGAAGTTTGGTCTGAATACGATGAACCGTTGCGGAGATACAGCCTTATGTCTATTTTTGCAAGCACTACGTACAATTCGTTCGCATGTTTTACGAAAACGGTTTGAGGAATCGACTTGAATTCCATAACTTTTTGTCAGCATGGTCTGAAGATGATCTGGTTCAATTTTCATGAAAATCAGAGTAACGGCCTAGGAGGAGTTCGAAAAAATACGTTTTTCAGAAAATTCTAAATGGTGGAAAAATTTTCGTGACGGAAAATGACGTCATAGTCGACTCGAATCGGCTTGACCCAAGGAATCAGAGGAAAATAATTTTTTTTCTAGCCCTTACGGTTCACAAGTTATTAGCATAAACATAAGTGCAACTTTGGACAGTTGGTGGCGCTAGAGGGATTAAGTTAGAGACTCCAAATTTGCTATGGACAAAGGTCAGACTGTCTTCTAACTGTGTGCCAAATTTCACAACTTTTTACCATACGGTTCTATGGGCTGCCATAGACTTCCAGAGCGGAAGAAGCAGAATAATAAGAACGCCAACGGATACAATAGGTGCCTACGCACCTTCGGTGCTTGGCCCCTAAAAATTCAAAGTTTCAGTATTGCATTTGCAGCTTTATTTCTCACAATTGCAACTTCATATCCCACAAGTGCAAATTTATAGCTCACAATTGCAATTTCATTTCTTATAATTGGGGCTTTATATCTCACAATTGTTACTTTGACTTAACTGCAAATTCTATATTAAATTCTCTACTTTAATTATCAAAATTGCGACTTTATATCTTACAGTTGTTACTTTATCTCATGTAATTGTAATTTGTTGGTCACAATCTCACAACTGTAAATTTTTATCACCACAATTGGTACTTAATTTCCTATTTTAAACTTTTTTATATAGTTTTTTTAATAGGAGGGTGGGGGAGTGGTGAAACAGGCTTACATAGAGGCCCATGTCAATGGCAAACCATCACTGCTAAGCCTCGTCATTTTTCTACATCCAGTTCAGAACAGCACAATGTCCTTCATATTTCTAGAAGATTCCTTGAATAGTCAGAAACTCTCGACTGTGGTGGCAGGTGTTGTCCGTGCGCTTGTCATTACGGCACATTATCTTCCATCAGCCGCACACATCAGTCTTTTTTATTGTTCAGCCATGCCTGGCATTGAGATGAAAGCCACGAAAAACACGCTCTGTCATCTGCTCTAACTGGCTTATACAAAGTGACTGTTATGTGTGTGCGGTTCAGCGGTGGGTCGGTATGCAGTGCCTGCTGTTGTCGGAGGTGAACGGTAGGTCGTTGTCTGGATGCTTGTGGTCCACTGCTTAAGGGACCTGTCAAGTCTGTTCAGTGTCAAATAGCTCTTTCACTCAGGTTGTCTGTTTGTCGGACTTAAAGGTGAAGTGTGTAATTTTTGCCCCTCTAGTAATGAAATTGCAAAATTAATGGTTGTTTTCTAACAAGTTTTCCAGACACTCCCCCTATCTGCCAGTGATGGGATGAACAGGTAATCCTGCTAAGTACCCACTGGTTGAGCTAATGTCGCAATGTTTTCCAAGTGCCACAGTATTCACATTTTTTGGGGCCATTTTTTTTTATAATTACAATGTTTAGAAGTGTCATTTAGGATGAAAAGATCAGTTCAATCAAAATGTTATTATAACTTCACTGCATATATTGTGAGAATATTATGCTGCATTTGTAGTTTTTTTGAAAAAAAAAAAAGGTATCTGTTACATTATATAATTGACTATTAGTAATATGTCATATTATGATATTAATTACTATTATAATTTAAGATTATGCTGGTAGTGATGGGGTATAAATGGGGGAAAATGTTAATATTTTAACACTGAAAGAATTACTCACTTGACCTTTAACTATTATGTTTTTCTGTTTATTCTTTTTTGTATAACAGTAACACTGTACTACTGTGATGTCAAGATAGACAATCTATCCCCTTTTCAGTGCTGTGTGTGCATCTCTCTGTGTGTGTGCGCATGTCCTTCACCAGTCAGGCAGAAATATGACAGCCACAACCGGGCTGATAGTTCTTCCAAATCATGCCGTTCGACCCTGACAGCTCCAATCTCCTCTCACTTTCCCTCGTTCTCGCCTTGCCCACAGAACAAGAGAGAATGATCTGGCTGCTCTGTTTCTTATTTAAATGAAAATATTATTACATTATGCCATGTTTCGTTTATCTGGAGATGGAGCCTCATGGAATCCTATCTCCACCATTGTGTGCTCTCTTTCTCTCTCTGCAGCCATAAATGTATTACATTTTAGTTGGTTCACTTACAATAGAAGAATGAGGCCTCTTTAATCCACTTGTTTTTGTTTTTCATCCATTAATCTATTTATGGGTGTTTTTTTCAACAGCAGGCACTTTCATGTCCCAGGGATTGATTTTTACTAACAGAACAGATTTGTATTATTTATGCAACATTTACAAATATATATATATATATATATATATATATATATATATATATATATATATATATATATATATATATATATATATATATATATATATATATATATATATATATATATATATATATATATATATATGAAAGTGAGTCTGGGACAATTTTATATATATATATATATATATATATATATATATATATATATATATATATATATATATATATATATATATATATATATATATATATATATATATATATTGTCCCAGACTCACTTTCAATCTTAAAATAAAAAAAATATATTTTTTTTTATTTTATTTTTGCCTATAATAATCCAGAAAAATAAACACAAACAATTTTGATTGTATTGTTCTATTTTTTTTTTTACTCTTTTAGAATATAAACATAATATATATATATATATATATATATATATATATATATATATATATATATATATATATATATATATATATATATATATATATATATATATATATATATATATATATATATATATATATATATATATATATATATATTTAAAATGTCATTTTCATTGCAAAATGCTGTTAAACTCTACAAAATTTAAAACATGGTGAAAAATTGACATTTGTTCAATGTAATATGATTAGGTAAATACTTAGTAGTTGGTAGGTAAAGTGCCTGTAGTTGAAGAGATGCCCTTGTATTATTTAAAAATAAAATTGTTTTATAACCTGTCTTTACACATGCAGGATCGGGCTTGCCGCATGAAACACGAATACTCATTGTCTCCTATGATATATCTATAGTAGAATGATAATTAGTTTTCATATCAAGCGATATGATTGTGATAAAGATGAGGATGAATTCTCGACCTTGTAGTTTTAACTACTTCTGTCTAATGACAGAGAGAGAGAAAGAGAGGTGTGGGGTCTGAGTGGTATAAAATGAGCAAGAGTGAGAAAGAGAGATTCTTCCATAATTACAAAAACACTCATTAGAGTTTTTAATTAGCTTTCTGATTTAAACTCAGGAATAATTTCTATTTTATGCTCTCTTCAATCACACGCTCTTAAACTAATGAGCTCTTCCTTGCTTTATTTCATTCCATTTAATGCCTTTGTAATTGTGCACATTTAATAAGGATTCAGAGCAAAGCATTAAATGTGTGCATTACAGAACGTGATCACAGGAACGCGCGCACACACACACACAGTTAATCGTTAATCAGTTCTCTGTGTTTAAAAAGCTCTGTACAAATGATGACCGCTGCTCTGTTAGCATGCCAATGAACATTGCAGCACGTTAATACTAACTGTATGTTTACTAACATAAAGCTGTGGGGTAAAAAAGTCTGAGACCACTTGTGAAAATGTCCACCTTAATGTCCCAATAAGATGGCGTCCATTTATAATAAATATAATATTTTACACTGAATATGTTGTTATTAAATACTATTTTATAATGTACTAAAATACTCAGAGTTGTGCTATATACTAGGTGAACTATAAATAGCATCTAAACTATTTACACTTAGTACAAAGAAAATACTGCTATTTTCATTTAGTGTAAATAGCATCTATCTCTATTTGCACATACAGTAGTGGAAAAACACCTATCGCTATTTTCACTTAGTGTAAATAGCTTCTATCACTATTTGCCTCTACCTGTTTAGTTATTGCTTTAATAACAGCAGCGTTCATGCTGCATGAACTCCACAAGTCTGTAAATATGGTCAGATGCTCTTGCTTTCATTGAACACAAAATCATCAGGTTTTACACAAAAAAAGTCATATGATCAGTGCCATAAATTTTCACATTCGAGTGGGTCAATGACATGACAGTGACTTTTTTTGTTTTATTTATTCGCTTTTTAAAAAAATACATTATTGAACATGTTTTTAATTTATGAATTAAATACATTTGGATGTGTTTTGGGTTAGTTTTGGTTGTAAAATGTCATTTGGCACAACTCCTCTAAAACAATTATATTCCCATGTTTAAATGAAAAAAATAAACCTTCTGTTTGATCTCATATTTTTTGACCCCACTGTATGTGAATGTTGATCCCACTTTATATTAGGTGTCTTTAACTACTATGTAACATTTAAATTAATCTAACAATTAATTAAACCTAACCATACCACTAAACCTGTCACTATCCTTACCTTTTTTCCCACCTTAATAGCAACAAAGGTGTTTTTCAATATAACATGATGCAAGTAGTTAAAGAAACCTAATATAAAGTGCAACCTGAATGCTTGTTTGTTTGTTTGTCTTTCTGTGTGAGTGCATGCATGTGTAAGTGAAAGCTATAATAGCGAAATAGTAGTGGCTATAGCACATCTTCACACATGTTTGCTGTTATTGGTGTGGCGTGACAGCGTGGTGGATGTGAGATGTAATGCAGAGTGCAGGCTCAGGTCACAGGGGGTGGTCAGGTCCCGCAGAGCACGTGTCACTGGGGCTCTGTTTGCTGCAGCGACTCTAGCAGAACAGGCTGTTAGCTTTGCCCTTCGCCATCTCTGAGAAACATGCTCACAATATCTGTACCCACAACACAGGCAGGGAAGTGTGCGGCATTCAAAACAAGCTCCGTCTCTGATCGGAAGGGAATGAATATCACAGCACGGCACCTGTGCGAGGCTGTTTACTGTAACAGGATGTGATGTCGAAGTCACTCTGAAAGTTGAAGCAGTGTTAGAGCCAGACTAGTTCTTATTTTCTTGCACTTCTAGGTTCTGCAACACAGATCATAAGGAGACAAGGAGCTTTGGTAGATTCGGGTTTTATGCAGATGAATATGACTGTGTGCTGAAGGGCACTTCCTGTAGCTTGTCTGGTCTTGCTTGTTGTACATAATACCACATATCCAGTATAACAGCACGAATGCAGCACTACTTTTGTAGAACAGTTCTAGAAAAATAAGGTCAATATCAAGTAGCAAATTTACAATTCTTGGTCCCAGTATGCCAATATGCTTTGCACTGGACTAATCAGCATTTGTGGGATAATATTAATTACCACAAACTTATTCTTTTTCTTTATAAAAAAGAAAAAAAAAAACATTTTAAAAAGCAAAAATGGTTTTATTTATTTTTTACAATGGAAGTGAATCCAGCCAATCCATGAACTTTGAAATACTCACTGTTAAAGGTGCAATAAGCGTTTCAGAGAAACACTGTTGAAAATTTAAACACTTTAACAAACAATTCTGTGAATATTTGCTAGATGTTTGTTCTGTTTGTGTGCTGAAAAATAAAATATTGTGTTTGTATCACAGCTGATTCATCCATACTTACAACAGCTGTTAGTGGTTGCCTGTGCTGTATAGCTTGTTTGTTATTTGGGGGGTGGAGCAATGAGGGAGGGGTGTGTTTGTTTAGGTGTCGATTTCGAATATAAACATTGTCTCAGAAATCACTTACTGCACCATTAACATATTTTTTAGTGAAAAAAAACTGCTTGGTAATCTTTTCTGTGTAAATTTATATCCTATTTTACAATTTGTTGCCATGACAATGCAGCTAATACCTTGAAAATTGACTGCACATATTATTTATACAGATTTACTGCTCAAAGTTTTAACAGAAAAATTAATGTACATGCTTTGATAAAATTATAAATTTTACATTTCTACTTTTAAATCCTTCAGAGGGCAAGGATTTAAATGTATAAATGTAAAGTTTATAATGGGTACTACCATTGTAAGTGCTTCACCATAGTAAGTCAAATGAAATTGAATTATGAATCCAGATGAAAATCACTCAGTAGAATTTGCCCAGTATCATAAATTTAAATTAGACCAATGATATATACTGTATATATATTTATATATATTTATTTATTATTATTTTTTTTGAGTGCACTTATGATGTCTTAAAAATATGTTGCTAGCTGTCTGTCTTTATCATTAACTGTTGATGTACTACTTATGATAAACATATGATAAAAAATTGCTTGAATCACTCTTAAGTCTCTTGATTTCAGTTTTCAACTTTAGTGTGCTTTATTGTCATGAGCCTTTTTTTTTTTTACAAATAATTTGCAAATGGACTTCAAGTTAAAATGGACTGTGCTGGATGATTTGTATGTTTGATTCACTAAAAAGTTTTGGCTTATTAGTCATTTGTTGTGAAAGTACTTCACTCCATTTTTTCCACTTCCCACTCAATACTTTCTCCAGGTTCACTGGTGAGAGAAACCCAGCTTCAAGTAATTCCATAGTGATGAAAGGAAAATAAAAAAACTCAAACTTAAACTTTCTTTGAATCTTCTTTGAATGACACAGAAAGTCGAAAAATGTCATTACTGTCCCATTGCCTTGTTCCTCACTGAGGCACAAAGCTGTGTGATTTTCTCAGGTGGAGGGTTTTAGTAAACAAACACACAAACAGGGGGACAGTGTGGTCTGGGGGAGCAGCAGATAATTAGCACTTCCATTCCCAGTTGGCTTTTCTTTAATAAAGTTTCACCCCATGTCAGAAAATAATTGGCTCACTCACTGTTATGCTGTTTACTTTTCCTCTGCCTCCATTGTGGCGTTAATCTCCTTCGCATAAACAGGTCTGCATTGATGTGTTGCAGGGAAGAGGGGTTAGAGTTGTCCCCGGACAGACTGACAGACAGACAGATAGACAGACAGGAAGAAAGGAGACATGCAGGCTGGATGCACTCATACCTGCCATGCTCCCTTCAAGCGGTTCTCTAATGGGAATACACTGAGACAGGCAAGACAGGAGGGCACAGATAAGTTTGGCTGGATGACAGCCATGCCGACAGAAAGACAGCTCTGGAGCTGTAATGAAAGAGAGAGGGAGAATCGAACAGAAAGGAATGAAGGGAAGGAGAGGAGGAAGTACATAAAGGGATGTTTCAGGACCTTAGCTGTCTTGCAGAATTTACCTTTTAAGCTTCAGCTTTAGGATCACATTTTTGTTTAAAACACTGGTATCTTTAGAATGAAAATGAACCTGTGATAGATGGAAGTACGGTCAGTTCGACGTACCTTGGTGGTGATTGCGAAAAGGATAGTTCACCCAAAAATGAACATTTACTTTCAAAAATGTATTTCCAAACCTGTATGGCTGGCTTTCTTCTACGGAAGACAAAAGAAGATACTTTGAAAAATGTTTAAATGTTATTTTGAACCCCACTGACAAAAAGAGCTGAAATTTCATTTATTACAGTTAGTGAATCATTGAAAAATTATCAGTGGCACTATTCAGACAAGATGATTAGTCTGTGATTTCATGTACTAATTTGAATGGGACTAGGTTATCAGTAGTTTTCACTTAGTAGCATTTGTTGTCTGGATGAGGCCATTTATGTAGGAGTATGTGCTCTGGATGTGTGTGTCTCGATATTAATCAAAATAATCAGGATTTATGTAATATTTAATGGAGGAATTAATGAAGATCATTCTTAAATCTGCTAACAAAGTAGTGCCAGCTGTTATTTTACCCAGAAAGTTAAAGCAAAAAGGTTTAAATCCATAATGAAGGTGCACCCAGCAAATTTAGCTTTAGTTTTGGTATTTAAAAAAGGTCAAAATCAATGAGAGGTGTCTTGAATATTAAATACCATAATTACACATATTCCTATCTGGAAGGGATTAGATTTCTCAAAGGATACCTGAGGTGGGCAAAAAACTATAAGTAATTTGCTTACTAAATTTTACTTATAAATGTTGTGTGGGAGAAACACACAGACATGTTTGTCAGTTAACATCTCAAATGATAAAAACTGTTCAAAAGTTGAATCTGAATCTGAATTGTCAAGTGGTTCCACACAACTATATTGAATAATTTGTACAAATAACAATTTAGTTGTATGAACAAAAGAAATTCAAGTAAAGCTGACAATGTCTGAGTAAATACAAATCATTTGAATTTGTCACTGATACATAATATTTATATGTGCAGTTTACTTAATAATGTTTATTACATGAGGTGAACACATTTATTGACTTTATTTACCTTAGTAAATTAACTATTTGCTCTACAAAATGCACTCAAAAAATAACTCATTGAACAAACTCGATTTAATTGAGAGCAGGAATTCCATCCTAAACATGCGTATATGAGGCTCACAGACTAAACACAGACGCTACTCTTCTGCATAATGGTATCCACAAAAATAAAAAACATTACAGAAACTCCTCTAAATATCCGACATAACTGAACATTAAACACTAACATAAACTAACAACATCTTTCCCTTTACTAAAAAAAAAAAAAAAAACATAAAATAACACTTTAATCCCTAAATTTACTCTCCTAATGCAGTCATTTGCAAAGCATGCTGGGAACTACGGAGTTATTTATGTCAACATTAATTTGTGCTATTCACTTATTTTTCACTTAAGTAAAGCTGACAATACTCATTTTTAGTAGAAACAACTCAGTTAAATTAAGTTCATGTAGTTACATGAGTTTAAGTAATGTGAACAAGGATGGTTTAAGTGAACAGTGAAAGTTGTTCTTTTTTTTCTAAGATTTTTTTTTTTTATGTTTTTGAAATAAGTCTCTATGCTAGAGCCATTACTCCAGTCTTCAGTGTCACATGATCCTTCAGAAATCATTCTAATACACTAATTTAATGCACAAGAAACATTTCTTACTTTGAAAACAGTTGTGCTGCTTAATGTTTTTGTGGAAACATGATACATTTTTTCTTCCAGGATTCTTTGAGAAATAGAAAGTTATAAATAAAAATATTTGATAACATTATTAATGCCTTTTCTGATACTTTTGATCAATTTAGTGCATCCTCGCTGAGTAAAAGTTAAAAAAAAAAAAAAAAAAAAAAATGTATTCACCTTATTGTTCTTATTGAAAACAAAACTTTTGAACAGTAGAGTGTCATTAAACTTACCTGGTTCAGTGGATAAAAAATATGTTAAGAAAATGTGTTAAGAAAATTACTATGACCAAGGATATTTAGACAGTCCAACTCAATGAATGGACTGTATTTCTATGCCTCACAGCCTCCATTTTTTTTTTTTTTTTTTTTTTTTTCATTTGCACCACAATAAATATGGCATCTAGCCATCCAATTTGACTCAAAAACAGTAGGCCTAAATAAAAACCCCATACAATCAAAAATGTAAGTGTTTTGTGTGAATGGAGCGTTGTTAAAATATAAAGCCGCCCTGATAAAAAGAGCACTCAAGGCCTATATAGAAGACAGTTCTTTCAACATCACTGTTGAACAATCATTTCCCACTTATAGTGTAACGCAATGAGAAATTGCTTCTATAAATGGATCCCTGCTGCTTTTTCGTCTCATTTTAACTATATCCTGATGTGTAGAAGCTGAACGAATGACAAAAGCCCATGGAGTAATTGTATTTGATGGGCATGGTAGACGCTGCTTAAAAGACCTGAAAATAACTGCCATTTACGGAAACCTGCATCATCTCGATTTTTTAAAAAACACATTTTGCCAAGTGTTTTAAAGGAGGAAAAATAGCGCTGCATTGTGGGTTTTCTTTACGTCTCTTTACTAATTCAACATGCATTTAAAAGAACAGATGGTAGTCTGATTGTGTCATCAGCATATTTCACGATGACATTTAATGCAATTTCATAGCTTTATGTATTTACATTGATGCCTGTCATGCATTCCAGGCTGTTAATCCCATATGCAGTGTAGTGTGTATGTGTGCTTTGCAGAGTTGTGTGACTTGATATTTCTCAGTTAATGTTGTCTCAGAAGTACTCACAGGTGTTTTGAAAATGATAAAAACAGTTCATCGTCTCGTCTCGGTGTGTGGTGCACCCATACTGAATCCGTTTTTCCTCTAAAAAAAATGTTCAAAGAATGCTTTTAAGAATATATTGTACTGAGGCGAGAGAGGACTTTTCCTATATTTTTTTTTTTTTTTTTTTTTTTTTTTTTTTTTTTTATCATCAGCTACATTTTCACAATCCAGAGAGAATTTGCAGTGCCGTTATCTGCGTGACTCTCGGCCAGGTTTATGAGGAAGCTTTGCTGGGTTTGATAAGGGTCCTCAGGCCGTTTTCCCTGGTGTGAGTTTGTTCATCTAACTCTGTAGAGAAGTCAGGCATCATCACCACCTGCTATGGCTGGTAAACCAAGGAAACAGAAAAACATCTAACTCATTATCTTTTTTTACTGCGAGGACTTCAGAACCATTATACCTTCTAATCAAGCCGTTTCGGCTAATCCACGTAATCAAGTTTGATAAATGTCCCCATAGGAAAATGACAAATGAGATTTCTTTAATATCTCAGGTGATTCTCATAGGCAGCAATTAGTTTAATGTTTGCTTAAAGTATTAGTTCACTTCTGAATTAAAATTTCCTGATAATTTGCTCACTCTCATGTTATCCAATATGTCCATGTCTTTCTTTCTTCAGTCAAAAAGAAATTAAGGTTTTTGAGGAAGACATTCCAGGATTATTCTCCATATAGCAGATTTCAGTGGGGTTCACTGGGTGGAAGGTCTAAATTGCAGTTTCATTGCAGCTTCAAAGCGCTCTACGCAATCCCAGACTAGAAATAAGGGTCTTATCTAGTAAAACGATCGGTCATTTAAAAAAAAAAATAATTAAAATGTGTATATAAGCACTAGCTCTGTGATCCGCAGGCATGATGTAATCACATTACAAAGGTCATGCAGAAATTCTGATCCAGTGTGTGCAAAGCAAACATGCAAAGATTAAGCCAAACGCCCTTTACAAAAAAAAAAAATTAGATGAAGTTTTTCACCCTACCGCAGAACTTCCACTTACGTAGAGCAGTGCAAGACAAGCATTTGTGGTTTAAAAAGAATATACTTTTTTTTTTTTTTTTTTTTTAGAAAATGATCAATCGTTTTGCTATAAGACCCTCATTCCTTGTCTGGGATCGCGTAGAGCCCTTTGAAGCTGCCCTGAAACTGCAAGTTGGACCTTCAACCCACTGAACCCTATTGAAGTCCACTATATGGAGAAGAATCCTGGAAAACCTTAATTTCTTTTCGACTGAAGAAAGAAAGACATGAACATCTTGGATGACATGGGAGTGAGTAAATTATCGGGAAATTTTAATTCAGAAGTGAACTAATCCTTTAATGTCTCCATTTCTGTCAAATAATCTTTCTCCTCAGATTCTTTCAGAACAGATTTTTGTCCTATCCAGTTAATGGTCAGAACTGTATACTCTTTCTTTGTCTTTCTTTGTATCTTTTTTTTTTTTTTTTTTAAGAAATTATAGGGCACACATCAAACATAACTACTGTGAACTCCATTAAAACCCAGTGAAGTCACTTAATTAGTGCAGTTTTCTTTCCTGTGCTGATGTGGAAAGTGGAAATTAGTGGACATATCAAAGCTCGACTTTCAGAAAAGTCCACTTGAAAGGCACAAATTTCGAACACATGGACGATAGATCAAAGTTATGTTCACGAGTGGGAAACTTGGAATTCTAGATGATACACGAGTTTCAGAGTTTTGATACTGGAAGGGGTGTGGCTGATTTTTAATATAGACAATAATATTTATATCTGTATATTTAGAGATCAAGAAAGTATTGCAGGTTATTTTAGTTTATGCTGAATTTCAATTATTTTAGGTCTGATGTACAGAACAACTGATAGACAACAAGTGTAAAGTTAATCTCTTAACTTACATTTTGATTTATGTAACAAACATTTCGTTTTGATACATAATATAAGTGATAGAAATGAATAATTGTCATCATTTTCAGTTCAGGTTTAGTTTAGATTTATTGTTCACAACATAACTTTTGTTTTGTTTAGGCTACTTTCGTGTTATATATCCAACTTGAATGCGTGACATAATAACAAATGCCGGGGGTACGAGTTTACCAGGTGCGCTGGAAGACAGCATCTCTCTCTCTTTTTATGAACCATGATTTGCTATTATCTAGTTGGTGGCAGGTGGTATTACGGGGAGAGAGAATCTAATTTTAAAGCGCATTTGATTGGACAAGAATCTGCATAGTGCTGAATGAGTGGTCAGTATTTTTTGTTTTGATTTCCCTGAGAACATCTTAAATGAGTTTATCACTGGAAGTGAACTTTTGTAAACTTTCAGAAGTTCACAAGCACAGAGTTGACCTCAGAGCTATCAGACATGGACTACACATAAATGCACATTTTGATTTGCTTTTCAGTCTCCTGATCTATGAAAGCACAACTTCTGAGCAATAACATTTTCCTCGGGGATACTATTTGGATTCTATTATTGTGTTAGAAATATAGCCTAAGATATTTTAGATAAGTCAAGATTCAAAACTTCAAAAGAACCCAATGCTTCACACTTAGGTCTAATCATTACAGGCAACAGCTACAGCATGTTATATGTGTGAAAGCATTGTAATAGTGTGATGTTACCCTTGAGTGTGCTCTCTTCCAGGTGTAATCTAATGGTCAGGCTGGCACTGATGTGTCGTTTACTGGGCTCGGTTCGCTTTAATGAAACATGAGAGAGACTGCACTGCTCTGGCTCAGGCGGCTAATTAAACCAGGCTTTTATTTTAGCCCGTCATTTGATCTGATCCAATTAAACCTGTGCTCAGTGTAGCCAACATCAGCAGCACCTGGTCACACTCACTCTCCTCTTCATTAAAAAACGCCACTCTGGTTAAAACGGGTCTAATATATCCAGTAAACTAAACTGTGTTTGAAGAAGGAAATGCCAATCTGTGAATTTAACAACATCCCTGATCTCTTGGAATAAAATAAAACAAAATATAAAATTAAATGAAATAATATTAAATAAAATAATATGTAGTCACTTGTAATGATGATGATGTGCTTGATGCTGGTCTTTGATGCTCTTGGGTTTTGGTTTCTTGCAGGTCATTGAATTTTGAGAAAGAGTCAATATCGTGGAGGTTGAGTTTTCCCTCTCGGCTACACAATCTATTTCTGCATGGATTTCCTGGAATATAATCAGAGTTTGATCATCTCCCTAGGACCAAAGTTGAATCTCAATAAAACAAGTCTGTTTTTGGAATTATTTAGTTCTGTTGTGGGCCCAGCTGTGCTGGCACTATTGATACAAGCAATCACTTCTGTGCCTATAAGCAGTCCTAATCAAATATTGCAAGAGCATATGACTATTAATCAGGTTAAGATCTCCATTCTGGAGCGTTGATAATCAATATATTGTTGTGGATTTGAGTACTTTTGTTTTTCTCAAATCTTTTTTTTTTTTTTACTTTTATTGATAAACATCCTCTATCGTACAAAGAAATCACTCAGTTAAAAGTAATAAAAATGTATCTTTCCCCATGCCGCCCGACTGAAATTGAACTGTGGAGTGAGAGTGATGTGTACCCTCTTTCCCCACTAGGCAAACTCATTTGGAAATTTCTATTTCACTGACAGCACAGCTTCCTGACATTTTCTCTTCTCTAAACAAATCAATGTTGACATTTTCCACACGCCCCCTGACCGTTAGCCTTAAGACTGGGATGCCTTTGAGTGAAGGAAGATATTTGTATTTCCGTACTTCACTCCCACTTTCTTAATCCATATTTTCAAATTCTCTCTTGACTTGTGATGGCTGCTTTTCGCAAAGCTGGCGAAGGAAACCCCCTGCTGCGCTGGTTTGAATCTGTTGCTTTTTAAACTTTACGTATCGAAAGTCTAACGCATGTCTATGCAGCTGATAAAAATGAAATCAAATTAGAAAAGATTAATAACAAGGAGAGAAAAAGCAGGTGTGAGGAATACAGTTACTGGTAGAAATCAAAGATTTTTGTGTAGCAGCAGGAAGAAATGAGAGTTCAAGGGAGGATAGCTGATTGCTAACTCAAATGTTTCTGGCTGTGAGAATGTTGGGTGATGCAACTTGTGTTCTTTTCAGTCGGATACTATATATAGTACCATCAAGGACATTTTCATTAAATACTTCTATTAATAGTCCAGTGCTGTACTTGTATATTCATTTTTATGCTTGCATACTTAAACGTTTGGCTTTCTATGGTATATTCAGTGTTTTTTTCTTGTAAATTCTGCTGATTTGTCAAGATAACGCTGTATCTAACAGAGATAAGGTTGTGTCAAATTAGAAAAAAAATCTTTTGAGAGAAATATTTACTGTTGAAATTATTACTTTTTATACATCAAAGAATCCCACCACAACTGTTTTCAACATTTTATAAGACAAATCTGAAGACTGAAGTAATGGCTGCTAAACATTCAGCTTTGCCATCACAGGAATAAATGAGATTTTAATCAAACAAATGCAAATTGTTTGATTTTTAATCAAACAAATGCAGCCATGGTGAGTATAACAGACTTCTTTCAAAAACATCTTCTAAAAAATCTTAAGGACCTGTGTACTGTAGTATATCCCTACAACAGTTACAGAAGAAGAAGGAGAACATATGAAGGAAGAGGTCATACAACAACAGAAAGCAAATTTGAAAGTAATTCAAATGAAGCTCATATAGGTAGGATTCTCATCTCTATGCATGTTCTACGTCGAGACCTGACTAAGGATGTACAATTATGCCAGGGACACAATTGAGATTTGCCTTAATCTGACAGACCATTTATCTTAAATTGTGTCTCAGCATGATAGCAATCTTGCACCATTGTTCATCCTCTGCTCTACCTGACTGAACGTTGAACTTTTGCCAGATGTATGAATGCGACGGGTGACTAGCATCCCCCGCCTCTTGGTGCATTTGATCTGGTCCTTTTCTTCTTTTTGTTTGTCTTATTTCTCTCTCTCTCTCTCTCCGCTCTCCCTCCATCAGTAGTTGATGATCAGGCACAGAGCAGATGCTCCCTGCCCAAGTGGCCATCTCCTATGACTACCCATCAGGCTGCTGAAATGGGAAACGCAGTCTCCATGTGTGAAGAGCTCTGAGAATAATGCAGTCATTACCATTCCTGCCTGACCCGCCACAGACACACACCCTTATGTGCTTGCGTATCAGGCAGAAAGATCACCGACCGCACTAGACGCCGCACGTCCAAGGACCTTTGCCGCCAATGAACAGTTTCAGAGTGCAGCCTGTAAATTCACTGAAGAGAGAAGGCAGAAAATAGAGATGCGGTGAAACGAGTACATGGAGCTTTTGTAGCGGGTGAAGCGTTCTTTGCGTTTGATTAGAGAGGGAGGAGGAGGAGACTGAAAAAAATGGACGATTTATGAGCAGATTTTAGAGCTCATTCGGCAGTTGTTTTGTGGAAATTTGGTCTATTTTGTTGGAAAGTCTTTTCCGTGGAAGTTGTGGAGGCCCTTGGTTGAGCATTGACATGTTTTGGCTGTCTGGCATTTTAGAGCTGCTCTAACAGAGATGGAAATATCCCCCTGCTTTCTGTTTTTGTGAATGAATTCTCCTGAATCAGCATGCTCTGATTAACACTAGGTAGGGATATCAAAAGTGTTGGTACTTTGGCACCAGGCTGAAATAAAATGAAATAAAATGCTGATTCAAGTTGACTCACATTAACACAGATGCTCTTAAAGGAATAGTTAACCCAAAAATGAAAATCGTGTTATCATTTAGTCACCTTCTTGTAATTCCAAACCTGACTTTCTTTCTTCTGTAGAACACAGATAGAGATATTTAGCACTGTTTTGCCTCACAAGATGAAAGTTAGAAAAGTTTGACAAGGTTATATACATTGCCAAAAGTTTTGGGATGCCTGCCTTTACGTGCACATGAACTTTAATGACATCCAATTCTTAATCCGTAGGGTTTAATATGGAGTTGGCCCACCCTTTGCAACTATAACAGCTTCATCTCTTCTGGGAAGGCTTTCCACAAGGTTTAGGAGTGTGTTTATGTGAATTTTTGACCATTCTTCTAGAAGCACATTTGTAAGGTCAGGCAGTGATGTTGGCGAGAAGGCCTGGATTCTCTGCTCTAATTCATCCCAAAGGTGTTCTATCGGGTTGAGGTCAGGACTCTGTGCAGGCCAGTCAAGTTCCTCCACACCAAACTCACTCATCCATGTCTTTATGGACCTTGCTTTGTGCACTGGTGCACAGTCATGTTTGAACAGGAAGGGGCCATCCCCATACTGTCCTCACAAAGTTGGGAGCATGAAATTTTCCAAAATGTCTTGGTATGCTGAAGCATTAAGAGTTCCTTTCACTGGAACTAAGCGGTCAAGCCCAAAAAACAACCCCACACCATAATCCCCCCTCCACCAAATTTTACCCTTGGCACAGTACAGTCAGGCAAGTACCATTCTCTTGTCAACCGCCAAACCCAGACTCATCCATCGGATTGCCAGACAGAGAAGCGTGATTCATCACTCCAGAGAACACATCTCCAATGCTCTAGAGTCCAGTGGCGGCGTGCTTTACCCCACTGCATCCGACGCTCTGCATTGCACTTGGTGATGTAAGGCTTGGATGCAGCAGCTCAGCCATGGAAACCCATTCCATGAAGCTCTCTATGCACTGTTCTTGAGCTAATCTGAAGGCCACATGAAGTTTGGAGGTCTGTAGCTATTGACTCTGCAGAAAGTTGGTGACTTCTGCGCACTGTTTGCCTCAGCATGCGCTGACCCCACTCTGTGATTTTACGTGGCCTACCACTTCGTGGCTGAGTTGCTGTTGTTCCCAATTGATATGATATGTTATGATACCACTAACAGTTGACCATGGAATATTTAGTAGTGAGGAAATTTCATGAATGGACTTATTGCACAGGTGGCAACCTATCACAGTACCATGCTTGAATTCACTGAGCTCCTGAGAGCGACCCATTCTTTCACAAATGTTTGTAGAAGCAGTCTGCATTCTGAAGCAGGTGCTTGATTTTATACACTTGTGGCAATGGAAGTGATTAGAACACCTGAATTCAGTGATTTTGAGTGGTGTCCCAATACTTTTGGCAATATAGTGTATGTGTGTGTGTGTGTGTATATATGTATATATAAAAAACTTCATAATAACTATGATAATAACTATCAAACTTTTGTCATTTTTTTTTTTTTAACTGAATTAGTTCATTTTAATATTACAGCATTTTATTTGTGTATTTCTATTAAAGTTTTTAAATAAAAGAGAGTGCACATTAGCATAATATTTAAAAAAAAATTGGTATTAAAAATCAAACCATACTACTAGCCGTATGTGCATTATGTTTCCAGGCTCATGAATATAGCTTCCTTTCCAGTCATTTCACAGTTTATGGTCAAATCAAACATGTCACCTGCCTGGCAACAGAGAGGCAGACTCAGTCAGATGGAAAATCAGAGGACTGCATTCCAATGATAGGCATTATATGGTGATTCTTTTCACTTTTTAAACATGTTGATGGATGTCTTGTCAATACAGCATAAGCACACTCGCTTTCAGGATGAAAAATGTGTTGAAAATCCATGAAAAATGTGAGCCCTCTGCTTTCATTACAGTACTTTCCATTCTATTAAAAAGAACAGAACATCTTATCTTCCCTTAAAATCATCTCGTATCTAACCTAAAAGGCTGTTCTCAGCCCAGTGGGAAACTTTATTGCTCAGAACGTACTCTTTCATAACTCAGGAAAATTAATGAATGAATCATTTGTTCTTTGTAGCAGTTGATGAAAAGTGTTTTGGTTATTTTTAATATTTATATTGAAATATCTGAATTTTAGGCGGATCTATTGACAGAAATGCAATATAATATACATAACTATGTTTTCAGTGGTGTATAAAGACATAATGAACCATTATGTTTTCATTACCTTAGAATGAGTCATTTCTATCTACATACACCGTGAGTCCCCTTACATGTTAAGTTGTCATTTTGCTTTGGCATGTTTCTACAGTAGCCCTAAATGGACAAACTGCTTTACAGAGCATGTTTCGTCACTATGTTGTTGTAATTCTTCTTTGTTGGTGTTTTTATAAGCAGCTTACATCATCACTATGTTGAATACACACGGAGAAGTAGTAGTCGTCTGGTTTATTAGAAGCAGAGACCATTCTTTGTTAGAAGTAAGAAGAAACCTCATTGCTTGACTGGCTACTCTCTTCTGTCTAAGACAACGACATCTTTGTCTTGTGTCAGGCACCGTAGCTTCTCTATGTGCTTCATAAGTAAGGGTTGAGTGCCACTGGTTGCAATTCGCAACCTCACCGCAACCTCAATGGAGGATTCAGCATTCTGATTGGTTAGATCGCTTGTCAATCAAACTCCCGGAGAAGGGTCAATTCTGGTTTAATCTTGTTTAATCGTGCAGCCCTAGATTAACCACACACACAAACAAGCACACAACAAACGCTCAATTGTCACTTAACACAAACAAGCGGCTCTGTCTCACACACATATGGAAACCTGTATCGCATGCATGCTACTGAGGTAAATTTATTTATTTATTTATTTATTTTTTGTAGCTCGTGCGACAAAGTATATGTACTGCCCTGTACTGGTATTTTTCCTAGGAGAAACATCTAAGAAGCAGTAGACTTAAAGGGTTAGTTCACCCTCATGTCATTCCACAGCTGTAAGATCTTTGTTAATCTTCAGAACGCTAATTAAGATATTTTTGTTGAAATCAGTTCATGTGAGTACAGTGGTTCAATATTAATATTATGAAGTGACAAGAATATTTTTGGTGCGCCAAAAAAATAAAATAACGACTTATATAATGATGGCCGATTTCAAAACACTGCTTCATGAAGCTTCGGAGCCTTATGAATCAGCGTGTCGAATCAACGATTCGGATTTCAACAAAAATATCTTAATTTGTGTTCCAAAGATAAACGCAGGTCTTACGGGAGTTTAATGGCATGAGGGTGAGTAATAAATGACAGAATTTTTTGGTGAACTAACCCTTTAAAGACCCCCTGTGGTGAACAGTGTTGGGAGTAATGCATTACAAATTATTTTTTGCTGTAATGCAGTAATATAACACATTACTAATAAAATTCGGGTAATATTATACTCGTTACAATCTTAATAACGCACGTTACAACGCATTTTAACCCGAAATTAAGTAGGGTTAGTTTTGTTTTTTTACCAACACCACAAGACATTCCAGCACCAGAGAAAAAAATCTGTGGGTAAAATAGTATGTCTATTTCCTGTTGCTGGAATTCAATGGTTGAGATGACTGCAGAGACAGATTCTACATTTGTGAGATGGACACAGCTACTCCCATTATTTTCAGAGAAAAGGACAAGAATGTAAAAGTCAGGTGTAATATTGCAACCTATGTGCGGCACTGAGGGAACTTTCTAGAAATACAACTTGAAAAAACACTATGATGATCAAAGCATTTCTAAGAATGCAGATTTTTAGGCAATGCAAGTTTATTTATATAGCACAATGGTAATTCAAAGTGCTTTACATAAAAAAAAAAAAAAGAATCATAAAATAATACTCAATTCCTAACTGCCTGATCACTAAGTTTCGGGGTACCCCTATCTGGAATGGAAAAAAATCAGGTACGTGATTTTACATTACTGTTACTTCCCGGCTTGTGAACGGGAACATGGTTTGTTTTAACATTACCAACACATTATTATGTGTTTGATAACATAGTCAAGCCAAATGCTAATCATATAAATTACCGTTATGTGTTCAACGTTGCAGAGCGATACGAAAAAAATGCATTACCATTCTGATACATCGACTTGTAGAGGACCCTGTATAATTCACTCTGCCTCATCTTCTGAATCAGTTTCTAGTTCAAACATATATGGCTTAATTATATCGATATTTCCAATTGCCATAGTGTAGCATTTGCTACAATGGGCTGAGTGGATCAGGAATTCTGAGCTTGTGTGATTGAGTGTAGGTGGGGACCAATTTGCATATTCATGGATCCGCATATACTAAATGAAGCAAGGATGTAGAGTTACATTCAAGCTATTTCAGGGCATGAAGAATTTTTCACTGAAACAAAACCTAAATATGCCGTTTTGATTATCAAATTAGTTAAATTGTTAAACTTGTTGTCTTCAGGGGGACTTTAAATGAAAGTCTTCATTTGCTCTCCATTCTGATCTCATTGCTGTCTACAAACAAGTGAGATATTGAAGAGATCACATTTGTAGTTTCTCTTGTAGTATTATAATAATCCTTTTTGTCCTTTTGATGAAGGACTTCAGTTTGTTTGGTGTAAAAGCAGTTTTCTGAAGTGGTATTGAACAAGATTTTACGATATTAAAGCTGGTAGAGTAGGTATGAAAGCAATTTTTCCTAGCTTGTGGAAGTAAATCGCTACTGATGACATAATTTGCTTTCTAGTATAATGCTTTTCTCAAAGCTGCTTGACTCTGAATAAATTGCCTTCAGAGAGCATCTCCAGGTATCTGTGGCAGATAGAGGGTTATAAATACTTCCGTAACATAGTGAAAACTGGCATCTTCTCCTCCTGAGTCGTTACCTAGCTACAGTGGCAAGCAGCTGGTGCCAGTATGGTACTCACTTTGATGATGCAAATCACTGTGGTTTAGACCAAGAATCAAATTGAGATTCAGACTAAGCATTCTAATTAAATGTGAAAACAGCCTAAGATTATGCATAAGACATTGCACATTGAATGTATGCATTACAGAGGCTTTGAAAGAAAGATGTTTCACTATTTGATACATATCGCTCTGTCTCTCATTATGTCCTCGTTTCAATCCCCACTTCACTGAAGTCTTTCCCCAGTTTGTCTTCATTGTCTTTTGGAAGTGAGTGAGCCATTCATGGTAAATTAATGAAGACATTTGAGGAGGAGGAAAAAGGCTTACTTGAGTATTCATTTGAGCTTGATTTGATTGTTCCCTAATTTCACAGAGACAGAGGAGGGATTCTTCTACAACCCGAGCGAATTTGATTTCCTACGATAAAATGGCAGTTAAAGTGATTAAAGTCGTATTACAGACTCCGGAGGGAAAAACCAGAGTGTTGGATGAATTACTTGGGCGACTTGAGCAAAGCTCTGACTACATTAGAAATTCATTTGCATATTTTGGTATAAAACTCTCGATGTGGGTCTGTGTAGAGGCAGACTAAAACACTGGTGAACGGTGGTTATTATTGAGTTGGTGAAACACTATGAAAGATGTTACACTATAAATTCATTGAATTATATTACAGACTGAATGTACAGAATGGATGCTGTTTAAATTGAGAATGCATAAAGAAACGCTGCACGTTACCATGTTCAGTACAAGATTATTTAGCATGGTTAGCATGGTCCAGTTCACCCCTGGTAGATGATGTAACTTCACCATCTGGCTTCAAAAAAAAAAAAAAAAAAATTAAATGACGGCTATTCAAAAGTAATCGCATATGCTTATATATTATATTATATATATATATATATTATATTATATTATATTATATTATATTATATTATATTATATTATATTATATTATATTATATTATATATATATATATATATATTATATTATATTATATTATATATATATTATATTATATTATATTATATTATATTATATTATATTATTCTTTTTTGTGCCATTAGCTTAATATAATATTTCTGGTACTGCTCTTCTATTACCAGGTTGAAGATCTTTGTGCAGTTCATTGGATTTGGCTGATACTCGGCTGGCAGGTGTGAATGCGGCTGATAAGGATGGGTCATGGTGGCTCATTTTACTCAGATTACATTTTCATCAGTACCTTTCTCACTTTTAGATCACACTCTCAGATGTGAATGCATTAGATCAAGTCGTAAGAGCAATTCTAACCAGCCAAACATTAAATTCTGAATGTGGTAAGATGTAAAACTCAATTTATCCAGAAACAAGATATAGGTTTAAGTAGTGATTCTCTGGTCATTTCTAGTATCTAGGTCTTTTATATTGCAGTGCAAGGTCACAGTTTGCCACATTAATGTAGTATAAAACTGATGTTTTAAGATTTTTAAGATAAGTCATGTGTGCTTAAAATGACTTTAAATGTGCTCGATTCAGTTGGATTTATAATTTTGGGGCTTTTGGTTTGTAAAAACATAGACCCCTAAATCTAACCCTAACCATAACCTATCACTAAAATAAAATAATAGGTGAATAACACTGATGTAGAAGCACCTGGTTGTAAGACTGAAGCTATAAAAAGACAGGAACCAATATATTGTCCCTCAAATCTGATTGAAATTAACATGGTTTTTACAGTTACAGGAATATAAAATTACTCGTTTATATAAGATTTTTGTCATACCCTATACAACAAAGTTTTAAAGGATAGTTCACTCCAAGATGAACATTCTGTCATCATTTACACACCATCTTGTCCTTCCAAACCTGTATGCAACTGATGTTCTTCATGCAGAACACAAAAGAAGATATTTTGAAGGTTTTTGTCCGTACATTGAAAGTTATCGGGGTCCAAAACAACATTGAACCCCACTGATTTTCATTGTATAGAATAATAATAATAAAAAAAAAATCTTCTTTTCTGTTCCACAGATGAAAGAAACCCATACAATGATGACATTTTGTATTTTTACAAAAACTTTATTTAATATGAAAGAATTACTGTATAAATTGGCAGTGCAGCCCTTGAGGCTAAAGTGGTCCTCCTTTGTGGCTCCAGAGCTTTCAGAAGTTGAGTCGCCTTGCTCTTTGCTATCCATTGGTCTGCTTCATCTCAATTTCTTTTCCGCTAAGGACTTTCACGCCAGATCGGTTCAACTTTAGCATAATTGCCCTGAGGGAGAACTTGATCCTTTTGGGGAGGCCAAGTAGAATGGGAGACCTCACACGAAGATTGGAAACGATTAAGTGCGCGTCTGGCTGTGAGGAACGACCCCTATGAGAGGTTACTGTGTAGGTGAGTGATGGGGGCAGGCCTGTTCCGCTCCAACTCTGCCAGTTTCTGAATGCCTGCGTGAGGGCTGGTAACAGGGTCAGCATGTTGGTGTGAAGTGGGCCGACTGCTTTTGGATCTTGTTCAAGTTTGTAGTGCCTGCTTAGGAGAGGCAGGCCTTCAGCCAATGTTTCGAGGACATATCGGCAGAGCAGAGGTTTTTTTTTTTTTTTTAAATCAAAATCAGCGGTTTTTGTATTGTAAAGTGCTGCCTTTGGAGTGCCGCTCTAAGGGGAGCAAAAATGCTTAGCTATAACCTTGCTTTTACCATCCTGCCTGTGCAGGTGTTTAGTCTATAGCTTAGTGTGGGTGGTTAAGTTGTTATGAAAGGCCAAAGTCATCCAAAAATCGTTCAGTCAACCCGCTGCCCTCAAAGTGGGTGGTTGAGCCAATGCAAAGAGACAGGCTTATTTCGGAAAACAGACAATATATTTGCAGCTCTGAACTGTTTATAGCCGAGCGCCGTGTTGGTGCAGCTGGTGTCGAGAGTGGTCCGGAGAGCATCTAACTGTGTTAGAGAGCAGATGATGATTTTTAAGTGCATCTGTGGCACTGCTGACCTGGAGGAGAGAGGTTGAGAGAGATGAGCGCTGGCTTTTGACACTCTCAGGTGGGGGTGAGCTTGGTGTGGGCAGCGGTGATGTGGGGTCCATGTGTGGGTGAGTGAAGGGCTGCCAAGCCCCAGCTGCTAAGTGTGCCCTCGAGGGTTAGAGGGAGGCATGAGGAAATTAGAAACAAAGTGTGATAGTGAAATATATTTAGCATATTGAACATTTAGAAGTCTTAAAGGTCCCGTTCTTCGTGATCCCATGTTTCAAACTTTAGTTAGTGTGTAATGTTGTTGTTAGTTAAATGTATAATTCAGATTTTGATCTCCATATCCATTTACATATATTATATATATCTTCCAAGGGGTTTTTTCCCTCCTAGGACTTTTTTCCCACGCTGGGTTTTCTCCTAGGGGGTTTTTTCCACCCCTGGGAGTCAGCCGACATTGGCTTAATGTAGCACCATCTTGTATATGTTACATATTACCACGCTTGTTTGTACAGCTTATTTTTAACCACTTCCCTTTTTTCTGTGCTTCTAATATGTAAAGCTGCTTTGAAACAATTACCAATTGTAAAAGCGCTATATAAATAAATTTGACTTGACTTTTGACTTAGAGTATAAATAAAATCTGTAAAATTTTAAAGCTCAAAGTTCAATGCCAAGCGAGATATTTTATTTAACAGAAGTCGCCTACATCGAATGACTAGTTTGGACTACATCCCTCTACTTCCTTCTTTAATGACGTCACTAAAACAGTTTTTTGACTAACCTCCGCCCACAGGAATACACAAAAAAGGGGGTGTGGTCTTGTTGCGCTCCCACGGAGAAGAGCAAGAGTTGCGTTTGTAGAGTGTGTTTGTCGCCAGGTCGTCGAAACGCTGTTATTTTCATCCCGCAGTCCAATCACCTTTGTTTGGCCTTCCCAGGGACACTGTACTTAGAGCTCAATGGTTACAATTTATGTTTAACTCGGTTCCTGAAAATTATAATTGTGGTATCCTTACTGCAATAGTTAATGTTGGACTGCAGTGCACATAATGGCCACAAGAGGGGACTATGTTTATGTATATGGCTGTTTTCCGTATGAGGTACTCTTCTGAGTGAGTGCTAACCAGTGCCCAAGGAAGTCGACCGGAAGTTGAAGTCGGCCGCGTGCCGCCATCTTGTAGCAGAACTTCACTTGCGTTAGCATCCCATTGACTCCCATTCATTTTGGCGTCACTTTGACAGCGAATAACTTTACATCTGAGGCGTTTAAAGACTCCCATTTGTCCATTATTTATTTCTAAAGATACACGACAATGTATAAAGGGCTCCATTACCTTCTATGTTACATTATGGCCCCGTAGAAACAGTTTTTGTAAAAATAGGCTAACGATTGCGTCATAACCACTCGACTCTGTCGCACAGTACAGAAATTACCGTACAGACAGGAGGAGAAGCTCGCAGGCAATAGTATGCATTAACTTAATATGGCGTACTGGCGTTACATTTTAAAATACTATACAAAATAATTAATCAGAATACTTACTCCTGCTCACTCACGCCAAAGAACTCCCCGCTCAAGCTCGCCGTCTCTGCAAGATTAACGATGGCAGTTTTCACGCACAGCTACTAGAAGATTTACATCTGTCAGACAGGTTGCTGACGTCATCAAGCTTAGTTTGAGTCTGCGCGTCAGAAACGGAAGTGCTAAAAATCACTAAAAATGGGCTTCACTTGTCTCAATTGAGTTCCAATGGGGTCGCTGTGTCCATTTCTTTTACTGTCTATGGTGCTAACGTTGTACATTTTCTCTCGCTGCTTGTGGAGATTAAAGAGTTCAGTCTCTCGGGAATTATTGTCTTTTGTGTTCATTCGGCACGACACCACAATAATCCACATGTAAAACTATGTGCAGCACACGTTATGGTAAGAGGCGTGACCTTTCCGGGCAAGGTGCGCTCTCTCTATGGATCTGGGTACGCTAAGCTGCTGTCGAATCACAACACAGGAACCGCTGGCACAATCAGAACTCGTTACGTATTTCTGAAGGAGGGACTTCATAGAACAAGGAAGTCATCAGCCCGTTTTTATGACAGTGGAAACAGCGGTATACAGATAAGTAAATTATGTGAAAAATACTGTGTTTTTTTACACGCGAAACATGAACACTAGTTATATTGCACACTATAAACACAATCAAAGCTTCAAAAAACCACGAAAAACGGGACCTTTAAAGCAAATTATAGCACATTTCCACAAATCCAAAAAGCACAAATTTTTACAGTAATTTTGAGGGTTTTTATTTATTTACTTTTTATTTTTTTGGTGCTTACAAGGAAGAAGTAGATAGATATTATTCAAACTTTCTGGTTAGGGCTTAACCTTTTGGAATTAATTCATGCCGAACCACTTAACCGACTGCACAGACATTCAAATATTGTTTGTAGATCGTTTTAGTCTATTTTTGATTGTTGTAAACTTTTTTTTTTTTTTTGTAAACATTTACAGGGATGGTCCACCCAGAAATGAAAATTCTGTCATCATTTACTCACCCTAAAGTTATTCCAAACCTGTATGAATATCTTTCTTCTGCTGAACACAGAAGAAGATATTTTAAGGGGAGACACTACAGGCAAAAATAAAAAAAATTTCTGGCTGTTTATAGTATTTTCTGATTTATGAAGTGATAAAAAAGAGATATGCAAAATTCCCTCTGTAAAAACCTTTTAATTTAATATGTCCAAAAAAATTAAACAATAATTTTTAACCTGACTTCATCAAATATTCAGATTTTTGTTCTAGAAATGTATGCAAATTAGCGCATATTTAATTAGATAACGTCTCATTTGCATATTTAAACATAAGATTTTAGAAAACTTGTAATACAAAAAATTATTGCAATTTTTAATGTAATCAACCAGCTGGGGAAGTATTGTGATATCTATTAGTTTTTTTTTTTTTTACCCTATTCACCTGGGGTGTCTCGCCTTGTGGGTAACCAAACAGTTGACAGTAGCCATTGATTTCCATAGTTTTTTTTTTTTTTTTTTTTCAAACTACTTTGTTTGACACCGATGATGACATAAGGACTGGACAAAATGACCTAAAATCAAAATCTTGATTGATTGAACATTTACTATTTATTTATTTGCCCTCTTAGTTCACTGACAAGGTTTGTACTGTAAATATGCCTATTAAGAGTGCTCTGACATAACGGCTCACTTTCAGCAGTTATTTTATCTGTGGTTCATAATATTTCTTACAGAATGCTTGTTGTAAATCAGATACAGATAAATTAGCACAGTACATTTACTTGAATGCATTAATGAGAGAGCGATTGTGTGTGTGAATTAATCATACCGTCTCTCTATTAATTGTGAAGCTGTGGGTTGTAAGTAGTTACTTCAAAAGTAGAAAAATATCTGTTATAACTTTTGAGTTTCTAAGCTACTTTAGTGATAAATCACAGGACAGCATTGACAACGAGTTTCTGCGCTCCTCTCTGTGCGTGCGGTACTCACATGATGTGCAGCTACTGTCTGTATGAGTGTTTGTGTGCCACAATGCATCAGCGCAGTAGCTCAGTATAATGATGCACATCCAATAGTCTAAAATCACTTGAATGTCCAAACCGGCAAGCCTTAAAACACATACAACTGACAAACTTTTGTGAGGACGCAAGTAAATGTGATCTCACTTCGAGGCTCATGTGCTGTCTGTATGTGTTGACTCGGCATTTGAGTTCGCCTCCGTGTTGCTTCCATGCCGCCGACTGGATGGGGCAGAGTCATGTGACTACACACACGGTTGTATGTTTTTAAGGGGAAAGTATCAACAAGATTTAAAAAAATCAAAATAAAAGACATGGGAAAATGACGTCGGTTAGAGGTTCTACGTCGTAGAGGTTTACGTCGTCCAGCCCTATGATGATAGAATTTTTATTATTGAGTGAATTATCCCTTTAAAAGGATTAGCCCACTCAAAAGTGAAACTTCTGTCATTATTTATTTACTCACTTTCATGTCATTACACATTAGTTCTGGGTATTGACATAATTTTCACGATTCGATTCAATCTATTCACATGCTTGCGATTCCATACCGATTTAGATTTGATTCAGTATTGATTATTTTGGATGTTGTATATCAGATTACAGTACATGGCAAATTTTCTAAAGGAAAAAAATCTCTCAACTAATGCTGTAAACTTGTCAGTTGATACTACTATATATCGAAGGTTAAAATTAAGTTATTTATATATAAACACTTAAATTACACTCAATGATGTTTTTATAATAAATAATGTTAAGAATTACATAATCATATTTCTACTCCAATTCGTTTTTTGAAATAGGCCTATAAACATTTAAATTGTGGCTGTCATAACATGATTTATTTAAACATGCATTAAATATTGAAGAACATTAAAAATTATAATGAATATGTAACAGTGCATATATTTATCAGAATGCTGCTCTGTAGAGTTCATTTTTCTAGCTGATTAACAAGTTTATGGTCACTGAATATGGTTTTACTGAGGTAAATGTGACGTTACTTGACATTGTTTACAAGTTGTTTAATTAACGTCTTTCCGCGGTTGAAACACTGATAGAGCGATTACACGAGACATGATAAGGATTTCGGTAAGTTGTACTGTATCTTTTAACATACCTTCAGATGTTTAGTCGTGTTTATTTCGCTCTGTAACTGGTATTAAAGCAGAGGAGAGGATGTTCACATGTGCCCCTTCGCTTTAACAGAGGCGCTACAGCGATCTGTCACGCCACATTAAACCGCACCAAAACGGTATTTATTTTTTGAATCTCATAATAAGATGGACGTCATTTGAAATCTGAGACTTTGCTTCATATCAAAAGTAACAAAGCACAAAGATTATTGTGATTTATTGGATGGGAGGCGCGCTACGTATTCTGTTTATTCATCAACTGAAAACAGACTAGACTAATCAATTCTTGGGATTTAAGAATCGATATCGGTTTGTAAAAATGAGAATCGATTAAAATCGAGAAATCTATATTTTTTTTACCCAGCCCCATTACACGTCTGTCATGTTAAATTTAGTTCTGAAAGTAATGAAAATTACCACCACAGATTATTTATTCTATTTAATAGCATTTTGTGATGGGAATGACAGTGTGAAAATAATTTTTTTTTTTTTTTTTTTTTTGCATAATTTGACAAAATCTTGATTGGAAAATATGTACAATAAATATATTCAGTGATTTTGTTTATATATATATATATTATTTATATATTTAATTATATACATTTTCACACATTTTGCAGATTGAAATGGTTTATGTTTATTTTTAGATTACAATGTTTTAGTAATTCATATTTTCATTAATTTTTGTAGTTAAAGATTAGAAGTCTGGGTCTAGGGCCAGTTTTAAAGGTGCCATCGAACGTTTTTTTACAAGATGTAATATAAGTCTAAGCAGTCCCCTGAATGTGTCTGTGTTTCAGCTCAAAATACCCCATAGATTTTTTTTAATTCATTTTTTTAACTGCCTATTTTGGGGCATAATTAGAAATGCGCTGATTCATGCTGCGGCCCCTTTAAATGCTCACGCTCCCCGCCCATGGAGCTCGTGCTTGCCTTAAACAGTGCATAAACAAAGTTCACACAGCTAATGTAACCCTCAAATGGATCTTTACAAGATGTTCGTCATGCATACTGCATGCATGCGTTGGATTATGTGAGTATTGTATTTATTTGGATGTTTACATTTGATTCTAAATGAATTTGAGGCTGTGATCCGTGGCTAACGGCTAATGCTACACTGTTGGAGAGATTTATAAAGAATGAAGTTGTGTTTATGAATTATACAGACTGCAAGTGTTTGATAATGAAAATAACGACGGCTCTTGTCTCCGTGAATACAGTAATAAACAATGTTAACTTTAACCACATTTAACAGTAGCAACATGCTAACGAAACATTTAGAAAGACAGTTTACAAATATCACTAAAAATATCATGTAATCATGGATCATGTCAGTTATTATTGCTCCATCTGCCATTTTTCGCTATTGTTCTTGCTTGCTTACCTAGTCTGATGATTCAGCTGTGCACACACAGACGTACTGCCCTTGTCTAATGCTTTGAACATGGGCTGGCATATGCAAATATTGGGGGCGTACACCCCGACTGTTACGTAACAGTCGGTGTTATGTTGAGATTCGCCTGTTTTTCGGAGGTCTTTTAAACAAATGAGATTTATATAAGGAGGAGGAAACAATGGAGTTTGAGACTCACTGTATGTAATTTCCATGTACTGAACACTTGTTATTCAACTATGCCAATATAAATTCATTTTTTAATTCTAGGGCACCTTTAATGTTTTTCTCCATATCACAAACAAGTTGAAATCTGTTACTTTTAATTAAAAAAAAAAAAAAGAAAAAAGTTTGGGACATAAAAGGGCCTAGAGTTGAAGAAACACTCACAAATTAGAGAAGCAATGTCTAATTTGTAACCAAATCATTCTTTTGAGTAACATTTTTCTCTGGCATCTTTTAGTTATGAACCGCATCCCAACCTGTTTGAACTGGAATTGTCACTGACTTTCTGCAGCTTTTTATCCCTGAATCTCTGACCTCTGTTCTTATTCCTCTTGGCTACCTGCTCTTTTTCACAACCCATTGAACTGTTTCACTCTGTTAACTCCATCATTCATACATTTTACAGCGAGCTCATTGTATCTCCCCACCACCCTTTTCTCATTTATCACTAGCCGTCTACCTCTCCTCTTTTTTACACATGGCCTCAATGCACTCCCTCATTTGTATTTGAGACCTGATCTCTTTGATTTATGACTTTATGCATTCAGTTTTCCAGTATGCTCTTCTTTTTCCCCCGCAAGGCTGCATTACTGCAGATTAGAAAATAGAAGAACGCACATCACTTTCCTCTACTCTAATGTATCAATTCCCTGAAGCCATTACGTCAAGGTCATGTTTGCCGCTACACCACCACCACCGATGATAACTCCCTAGGACTCTGCAGAGTACTTGACAGGTGTGCATGTTGGTGTGTGTATTTCTGTCCTCTCCGAGCAGATGGACCACCGTGGGCCACAGCCCGTCGCACACAGCCGCGTGCAAAGCCGTTCATCCATCAGGCTCTGTACATCTAATCCTCTCCGCTCTTGTGCTGTTAAGATGCTTTAAGCTGGAGGAAGGCATGAGCTCTGTGTGTGAGTCTCTCAATCCACAGATATTCCGGAGGGGAGGAACTGCTGGCGCGGCATGCTGCTCGTGAAGGGGAATGCATCATTGACTTCATCTCTATCTGCACCTTTTGAAGGCCAGTGTTTCCTGTCAATCCAGGAGCTAATTTGTGACTGTCTTTGGAATAGCAGAATAAACAAGCATGTGGGGTAGAGAAGGGGATGAGAGCGAGATTAAATAAAAAAGGTGTCTGGCTTAGGGGAATGGAGGTGGGCCAAGAAGCGGCTGGAAGATTGACAGTGGGGGAGTGACTCGAAGCGTTAAGAAACAGAGCATGAACAGTAATTGTACAGTAAATCAACAGCTGGAATTATATTGAGGCGCTTGGTGTTAAGTATACGAAGCTGTTGGAAGTAGAGTTACTGCAGCGAAATTTAATTTAGAATAATGCATAAGGTGTATGGGGGTATAGTGGAGCACAGCTGCAAATCGCAACAAATATATTTACAGGGTTTTTCCTGGGTCAGAAATGGTCTTCGAAATCGCTGCCATTATAAATCACTGAAGCTGTCAGTTACAACGTGATGTACACAAAGCTGCACGTTTGCGAAAACTCCCATTATAATTAATGAAGCTGTCTTCACTGTGCAATGAATCTTTTATTGACATCGTGTTTATACTTTGTTGGTTATAATGAAAGGATTTGCCAGTGTTCAGAATTCGCTCTGAACAAAAACTTAGCCGTTTTGAGTGATGTTGAGCAGATTCTGACTAGGCTAGTTCACCCAAAATATGAAAATTCTGTCATTAATTACTCTCCCTCATGTCTTTCCACACCCATAAGACGTTTGTTCATCTTCGGAACACAAATTAAGATATTTTTGATAAAATCCGAGCAAGATAATTAACACTTTCAGATGCTCAGAAAGCTACTAAAGTCATATTTAAAACAGTTCATGTGACTACAGTGGTTCAACCTTAATGTTATGAAGCGACAAGAATACTTTTTGTGTGCCAAAAAAACTAAACAACAACTTTATTCAACAATATCTAGTGATGGGCGATGTCAAAACACTGCTTCATGAAGCTTCGAAGCTTTACGAATCTTTTGTTTTGAATCAGTGATTCGGAGCACGTATCAAAACTGCCAAAGTCACGTGATTACAGTAAACAAGGCTTTGTTACTTCATAATGCCAAGTTTACACTACAGGACTTTAAACGTTGGCAGATCGCTGTGCTGTTCAGACTACATAACTTGCTGTGGAGACTTTAAGTCTTTGTGGTGTTCACACAACGTGACACTACGTAAATGATTTGCAACAGGAGGTTACACACTACATGAGCTGACAACAACTGTCACCCAACGACTTTATTTGAAAATGGATGTTGGGAGGAAATAGACCCTTTTCACATTTCCAGTTTTCTCAGAAGCGGAAGTTGTCATAGTTGGGTTAAATTCTATGAATGAATGGCGATGTGTCAGCGAGCCTCTTTGATGCGTAGTTGAGTAGTTCATACATAAAGATTGGCGAGCGCCGATCACTTGCTGATTTTTTCCCCCCAATCTCGTTATCTTGCAAATCGGGCTTAAATTGGGCTTAGTGTAAACTTGGCTTAAGTGTTTCGAAATTTCAAAATAAGCCTGAACATGTTGTTCACCACTGGGGGCCGTGACTTTGGCAGTTGATACACGCTCCAAACCATTGATTCGAAACAAGATTCATATAGCTTTAAAGCTTCATGAAGCAATGTTTTAAAATAGGCCATCACTAGATATTGTTGAATAAAGTTGTTTTTTTGACGCACAAAAAGTATTCTTGTCACTTCATAACATTAAGGTTGAACCACTGTACTCACAGGAACTGTTTTAAATATGCCTTTAGTAGCTTTCTGGGCATCTGAAAGTGTTAATTGTCTTGCTGGCAATGGAGGCCTCACTGAGCCATCGGATTTTATCAAAAATATCTTAATTTGTGTTCCGAAGATGAACGAAGGCCTTACGGTTGTGGAACGACATAAAGGGTGAATAATTAATGACAGAATTTTAAACACATCTGATTGGCCATTGCGTTCACGCACTCAACCGATATGTCTGTGATTGGCTACAAAGCTCAAAGCTGCTAAAACATGTTGTAAATCTTCACAGAGCACTTACATAAATACTCACAGAAGCAGCTATCAGAGATACTGCAGAACAGCAAGTATTTTATATTTCATATTTTTCTAACACTTTTCTAACTCTGTACTGTACAAGTTCAAACAATTTTCTTACTTTCCAAAGTAGGCTAACTTTTTTAAGGCAGATTTTAACAGCTGATGGCACTACATAAACATGTATTGTAACTTTTTTTTCCAAGCAACAATTTACAGCAAGATAATTGTATTACAGAAGTGTCAATTTAGTAAGAACACAGCATCCAGGTCCCTCCAGGGCTGCAGTGAGATTAATGGAAATGCTAATGGACAGATTTCTTCAGCTATATTAGAACATAGTTATGTACTTTATCTTAGACTAGTTCTGTATTGCATAGAAACAGTCTCAACATTTAGTTTTGAGGTTTGCCAGTGTGAATGAATGTACAGTACCTGCTTGTGGCTCTCTGCATTCCCAGCCTGCCTCTGAACCTGTCAAAAATATTACTTGTGTTATTTATTCTCTTCTCTGAGAATGTATTCTCAGCCAAGCACTGCCTGACTGAGTTGTACCCTTTATCTAAATGACCCTTTAAACACTCCATGAAGCAATTCAAGCTTTTCATGAGAAACAGATTAAAACTCACTCATGCCCTAAATCAATTTATCAGCAATCGGCTGAGACGGCTAATTAACCCCCACTGTTTCTACCGAGAACCTCTTCATTTGTTAACAAGTGCATACACCCACCCATCCAGCATTGACGCACCTCTGCATCTTGTTTTATTCTGCCTGTTGCTCGCTCCACCTCGCCAGAAGGCCCCACGGCGCGCCTGCTGTGCTGTACGTGTATGTGTGTTGTTCGGAGCTCTGCGCTGGTGTCTCTGCCTGTAATCTCAGCGGGTTTTTTATGGCTCACTGGGTGATAAATAGAAGTGGTAAATGGATATACTTTTTTGTCCTTGTCACCAGATCCATCTCTGGATCTGTTATCCTCCCTACCCTCAACTCAGCAGGCACGTACACTTCAAATGTCATGTGCAGGGCGCGCGTGTGTGTGACGGTTGTCTTGTTCGGTCTGACACTTCGATGCACACTTGCTGGTCGACTCGGCTCTCGAAAGCCATTGTTGTGCGCACAGTTTAATCCTAAAGAGCAAAGGAAGCAGATATACTTATATAAATCAATAGATCCTCAAGGTTGTGTGCAACTGAAATGCCAACACTGTGTTGTTAGGAGTGTGTGTGTGTGTGTGTGTGTGTGTGTGTGTGTGTGTGAGTATGTGGGTGTGTTCATATATCCGTCCACTTCATCATTTGCCAATCTACCACACAGAATGCATTCTGGACACGTAAGCACTAGGACAAGGCAACAGTCATTGAATTTCCTCACCGTTCAAGGCTGCAAATCACTTATGGGTATATGAGAACCAGCAAATGTCAAATAAAGCACAACATTGTAGCATTCAAAAGTCTTTAACGCACAAGATGTGTATCAAGCAATCAATGCGCAATCCAAATATATATTTTCAACCTATTTTGTATTTGGTATTTCTTTTCGAGTGTCGTCTTTGCCTGCTTTGAGCTGTGATCTTGATGTGTCGTATTGATGTGCAATTCTCCAGACAACTTTTATTGACATGCTGCAACAATTTGACACAATGATCTGTTAAACTATACCTTGTTGACAGCTATAATATCAGCATTTCTGTCCGCTGACGTGTCTCTCTGCTGGGCGGTTGTGATATCTCTGTAATAACATGCTTTTGACTTGTGACGCTTAATTCAATTGGCTCTCTGTCTTTGGATGATCAAAAATATGCTGTTGTTGTTGGATATTGATTTATGAAATCTAAATTTGATCTAGTTTGGCATTGCATTATTTATTCATCATACTGTAGTTATTCAGTGGCGTTCTGTTTGGTTTGTGTACCGAGAGAGTGTTTGGATCCCTCTTAAAGCCAGAGTGAGAATTGTGATGCCTGAATTCAAATATTGATCCTAACCTAAATTTGTTTTTGTTGTTTTCTCTCAGAAATGAGAGGAGTACAGGCAGGGTGCAAAATTGGCAATTTACAATGGGGCTTTATTTAACCAGTTTAATATTTGTTTTTTTTCAATGACCTGCGCTGTTTGACACAAATATGCAACATGGAGAAAATATATATATATATATATATATATATATATATATATATATATATATATATATATATATATATATATATATATATATATACTACCATTCAGTAGTTTTAGGAGTAAATTGTATATTCAAGATGTTTACTTCTGTCACAATCTGTCACAATACATGATGAACAAGAATGAACAAGAGTGACAACTTCATCCTATAATCAAAGTGAGAAGAATTTTGGTAATAGAATTTTTTTTTCTATTGTCTATACAGTGAAAGTCATTGTGGTTCAGTGTTGTTTTGATCCCCAATGCCTTTTATTGTATTGGACAAAAACAGTTCTTCAAAATATTTTCTTTTGTGTTCCATAGAGGGGAAATAAATTATACAAAAATCATTTGGGGCGAGATAATAATGACAGACTTGAACGATCTCTTTACATTTAAAATGTGCTGTAGTTAAATTGAATCATATGATTCCTTTCACCAAAATAACTCATTCACCAAATCATATGGTGACATCTTCGATGAATCATTCATGTCACTTACATTCTTACAATTCGATATGAATGTACACTACCATTCAAAAGTTTGGGGTCTGATTTTTTTTTTTTTTAAATACATTTTATTTTCACCAATATTCATTTGATCAAAAATACAGTAAAAAGGTAATATGATGCCATTTTAAATTGTAATAATATTTAAAAATTACATTTATTTCTTTGGCAAAGCTGAATTTTCAGCAGCCATTCCTCCAGTCTTCAGTGTCACATAATCCTTCAGAAATCATTTGAATATGTCTATTTTGGTGCTTGAGAATTTGTGCTGCTGCTTATTTTGTGGAAGCCATGATACATGTATTAGGATTCTCTGACGAAAAAAAAGTTCAAAAGAACAATATTTATTTAAATAGATTGCTTTTCGAATCCAGTTTTAACTCTCATTTGGTGCTTGGCAGGTGTTCGTTTTTGACCCTGAATAGAACAGAGAAAAAAGAGGATAGCAAGACAAACCCTTCATACAGCATAGATCCCTTTATTGATTAGTTGTCATAGTCCAGTGTCCAGAGGTCCGAACTTCAAACAGCTCTTTGTTGAAGCAGATGATAACCCAGCAATGTACACCACAAAGGACAATTGAAAGCATATTTTTAAACATCCCCAAATGCATCGTTGGCCTGAACACTTTAAATAGACCTTGGATATTTGCTGGGAACACACTAAAAATGCTATCGGTTATGCCTGCTTCACGCTTCTCACTGGATTTTCTGCAATGCTCTTTAAACATTAATAGCGCCAAATGTCAGGCCTCCCACCCTTCCATCTTCCTGTGTGTTTGGATTCTCCGCAGTCCCTAATCCTGTTACTGGATTACAAGTTTTATTCCTCTCCATTTCTTCTGTTCCATTTCCCATGAACCCAAACACTGCAGTGCTTTAGGAGGCCAGTTTGAGGATTAGCATAGCATTACTGAGGTGTGAAACCACATAGCTATGGTACCACTGGGTGAAGAAACCACAGAGGATCCTTAGAGCAGCAGTAATGTATATTCAAGTCCATGTGTTATCCATGTGTTATCTAAAAGTGGATATTGTTCTTAAAGGCTTATTGCGGCTGAGCTATCCTTTTAAACATCCACAGATCCGACCAAATTGCACAAAAGGTTCCTTATAGTATAAAAGGTTCTTCATATTATTAAAAAGTGCTTCACACTAAGAAAAGAATTGTTCTTTTAAGAACTGTTCCATGAAAGGTTCTATTGGTAGCCAAAAATGGTTCATTAATGGCATCACTGTGAAAATTCCCTTTTGGAACATTTATTTTTAAATGCTTTTTTACAAGATGTAATATAAGTCTAAGGTGTCCCCTGAATGTGTCTGTGAAGTTTCAGCTTAAAATACCCCATAGATTTTTTTTCTATTATTCAGTTTTTAACTGCCTATTTTGGGGCATCATTATAAATGCGCCGATTCAGCGCGTGGCCCCTTTAAATGCTCGCGCTCCCCGCCCCCAAGCTCGCAACTCTATAATACATTGCATAAACAAAGTTCACACAGCTAATATAACCCTCAAAATGGATCTTTACAAAGTGTTCATCATGCAGCATGTCTAATCATGTAAGTATGGTATTTATTTGGATGTTTACATTTGATTCTGAATGAGTTTGAGGCTATGCTCTGTGGCTAAAGCTAACATTACACACTGTTGGAGAGATTTATAAAGAATGAAGTTGTGTTTATGAATTATACAGACTGCAAGTGTTTAAAAATGAAAATAACAACATGGCTCTGTAAATACAGTAAGAAACAATGGTAACTTTAACCACATTGAACAGTACATTAACAATATGCTAACGAAACATTTAGAAAGACAGTTTACAAATATCACTAAAAATATCATGATATCATGGATCATGTCAGTTATTATTGCTCCATCTGCCATTTTTCACTATTGTCCTTGTTTGCTTACCTGCATAACGTCTGATGACTCAGCTGTGCACAGCTCCAGATGTTAATACTGGCTTGTATAATGCCTTGAACATGGGCTGGCATATGCAAAATTTGGGGGCGTAAATATTAATGATCCCGACTGTTACGTCACAGTCGGTGTTATGTTGAGATTCGCCTGTTCTTCAGGAGGTCTTTTGCACAAATGAAATTTACATAAGAAGGAGGAAACAGTGGTGTTTGAGACTCACTGTATGTCATTTCCATGCAGTGGCGCCTGCAGCCGTATGGCTGTACGCACTGTGCGTACCTTGAGAGGGTGCTAATTAATGCCGTTTTTATTTTTTATATAATTTTTACATTGATTATTAAAATCTATACACTCATGACATATTAGGAGAGCAAGAGAGAATGAAAATAAATAAAGGTGTTTGTGTGTTGTAAAAATGTGTTTATGTGCGTGCATGGGTGGGCGTGGGGATATGGGTGAAAAGAAATCTGATAAAGAAATCTGGCTAGTTTAGTTTCGTAGTTTTTTCCACACATGAAAAAATATGTTACAGATAGTTAATGTTTAAAAACAGGCTCAAAACAAGTAAACGCTCTCTAAAGCAGCTAAATTCAACTGAAACATTTGAAACGTTTATTTCAATAATATAATTCACATATTAAAGTTTGGCAATAGATAAAATGGATCAACAAAAACAATAATTAGGCCTGTAATAATAATAATACTAATGCATACTGAGTTGTTTGAGGCAAGTAAATTGTGCTGTTATTTTATTGTAAATACTGTTTTTATGACAGAACATATGATGATGTAGTATAGGCTATGGGCTTATATATATTCAAAATGTTTAGTAAATAGACTTGAACTTCCATATGGGGGGTATTATTTCTCAAGAGTATTATTCATCACATAAAGAGGCTGATATTGAAGAATGTTGCTGCATTATCTGAATCAAGAGCAGAGTTTTTGGCTTTCGAATGACCCTGAACTGAGACAAAGAGATTTAATTGCTTTAAGTACAAACCCATACACACCCACACACACTCAGACAGCATCTTGTTCCTACACATCTTTCTTAAAAGACTGTCCAAGGGCTTTATTCATCCTAATGAATACACCATAGAGCTTTAACATTGCGTAGGTCATCATATTTATTCGGAACATTAGACGGATGTGACTCTCAAATTGACTTGCAGACAAGTGTGAATTGAATATCGTCTGTATGGTAACTGCAGTCAATGCTAGGGGCGTAGCAAGCATTATAACACTTTAAAAAAATCTCTAAGTGCACTTAATTTTTAAGCAGGCTGCACTAGGGTGGTCTTCCATAAAGCCATCAGCTTGCCTTTACCACTACATTTTCATGCCTGGTAATTTAGTGTCACTATTAAATCGATTTAGAGCTACAATTATGTTCTATAATTAAAACAGGCCAGACTTTTGACTATCGGCATAAATTACAATATCATTATTACAGTATTGGCATATTGCAGCTTATTCTGCAACAAAGTGAAGGTTCGTATAAATTATAATGCAGTGTTCTGTTCTGCGGACATTTTCAAAGACATGACACCTGTTTGTTGACCTCCCGGTCAAAATTTTGTAAAAAGCACAAAATATTTCAAATGGGCAAATGTCACATCACTTTAATCATATTTACAAGCAAAGCTGAAAAGCATTGCATTGTGTATATTTATGCTTAGTGAATTCTATATATGATGTACATCTGTTGCAAACTTTGTGTATTCAATTAATGTATGTAGTGTATTTGATTTCATTCTTTAAAAGTATATTAAAATACTGTACAAGGCAGGCTGATAGGTAATCTGCAAGCAATCACATCATCAACGCATGGCACAAGCTGATTGGCCTCTGCTGATCCTGCAGCCAATGAGATTGCTTGCTCAACATTTAAATACTCTGATTCAGTGTTTGTTGTAAGGTAGTCCTGCAGTGCGATATCAGAGTTCCTCTGAAAACCTCCACCTCCCCCAGCTCCACCTGCCTAGATCTGCTACAGGATTTATTTATGTCTATTTATGCAGCAGCAGCAGCAGCAGCAGCATATCTTACATTCTCACAGCAGTGTGTCTATATATATATATATATATATATATATATATATATATATATATATATTAGTATCCAGCATATTTGTATATCGTTAGCCTCATAGCATAATTGTCCAGATCATATTTCAAAGGCAGATATCACAATTTGGCCAAAAAATGACTTAGGCAATTATGCTATGAGGCTAACGATATACAGTATATAAAATCAGTTTTCATTTTAATTGTATTTTAGAACAATCTTAACAGCTATAAATAAGAATTTTACTGCTACATTATCAAGATAATATTTTGATTCAAAATGTGTCGGTGTCATCTGTCTTCATAAAGGGTGCAAAAAATGTGCATGTATGAGACTTTAAGTAGCATCCTTCAAGTTCTCTTGACGACGGCCAATTTTGAATGGAACTTGCTCTATAACAGGTGGGTGGTCTTGAAAAATAAGAGGGTTTTCTTGATGTCATCTGTAAAGAAAAGTCATTTCAGAGGTAAAGAAATTTATTATATTTTGATAAACGATTACAAAAACCAACATTTTGACAGGAGTTTTGTTTCGCTTTCTCTGGTTGCACAATACTCCTGTTTTCATTTTTCGTAGCCTGAGAGAGACTGACAGCCCTAACATTAGCGATTGAATGCAGAAAAACCAGTGATGTGCATACTTGTGCCATACGAATGTCAGTGACGTGACAGTTCTTGACATGCTAGTTGTCCATTGCAGTTTTTGAACATACAACACCCAGTCTGCTCTTAAAATTTAATTTGTGAGTAATCAATAGAAGGTTTGTCAGGCTCTTTCATAACCGAGTATAAACTTGACCATAATTAGCACTGAAAACAGGATGCACAATATTTTTTTAGCTTTATTGTTAGCTTACAGAGAAAGAAAATCCTGCTTATGTGTCCTACTTTTTAATTTCTCCCACTTTTTTAGTCTTGCCCATCTCTCTGTAGTCACTCTTGTTGGTTGGTCTCATTTTTAGTGCATTTCTCTTTTCTTCTTTTCTCCTTTAATATGTTTGGTGCAGTGTTGCATTCTATTCTCTGAAGTCTGACAGAGAGAGACTGATGTTCAGTTGCGGATGACGATGTTCACTCGTTCTGGCTCAATGAAGGGAACTGATCTGAGCACAAGCTGAAAGCAACAATATTGATCTATTTGGCTTGTGGGTTTGTAAAGTATTTGGAGCCATCTAAAGATACAAAACACCCACACTATTACTACTAGGATGTGTATATATAAAATTTTAATACTCAAGTACTTTTTTAGATATGTATGGCCTAATAAAAAAAATCATAGAATTATTTTTTTCTGCAACAGGATTTATGACTAAGTATTTAACATCACATAATGTACATGTATAAAACACACTGTAATTTGCCTCTGTTCTTATTTGTGGAGATTTTAAATTGTGAATTCACCAATGAATAGATTTCGTCTTGAAGTAAATAACTAAAATTCTACTGTAGAACAACCTTCAACTAGTGGCTGATGTAGGAGAGCCAGTCGATATCTCAGCACAACATTGTTTTCATATTGATTCTACTGCTCTGACAGTAGTGAGAGAGGAAAGTTCTCTAGATGCAGAACAAGTAAACTTTCAAATGGACTTTGAATCTAAGTTATTAAAAAAGACCTTAATTTCAGTGATTGTGAGGTTATTTGCATCTGTTTTCTTTTGATATAAAAGAACATGTTGAGTAAGAGGCGTACATGTGTTTGAACCGAGGGGAATATTCTGTCTCTAGTGGGCTTGCTGAGCTAAAATATATAAGAAAAAGCTTTTATCTTCCATTAGCCACAAACGGTGAATTCATACTTGTGGAGTATGGGGTTCTGCTTTAATGAATTGCGTGAATTGTTTGTTGTTCGGTATGTTTTAGCTGTACTGTTGTTTCATGCCCTTTGATGACCTTTAATCACATAGGACATTATTTAAGAAATGTCATATTTCCAATGAAAAATGGCTCATGAATGTCGTTTCATGATTTCCGTTCAAAGGATAACATTTCTTAGCAAAGCAATGTGCAAGAAATTCTCCAGTGCTCTTTCTATTTCTCAAACACTCTTCATCTCTTGCATGAATCTGTCTTTCATTTTTTTTTCTTTTTTTTTTCCATATCCATTTATTCCTTTCTCTGTGCAGTTGCTGAGCTGGCAAATCTCTCTCAGCTTGTTACTGACTATATGCAGAATTCCCACTATTCTCTCTGTTGTGTTTTCAAGCTGACTGATTATAGCAGGTGGGCCAGTGCCTTTGCCATCTAGATGTTTAGATGAATGCACATTATAGAGATGTATCTGCATATTATAGAGATGTATCTTTGTACCACATAGCCAATCTCATTTAGTTTTGTGTATCATTAGTCAATGTGATGCAGATTAAAATCCTGCTACTGTGCAAATGAATGATTAAACACTCCGAGCTGTTCGAGTTCCATTTAAAGGACAACAGGGTCTTTTCGTTCAAGCTCATTAGTTACGTTACAGGATGCAAGCGGGATTTACAGCTTTCTTTGGCTCCTGTGGAAGAGAAAGTAAATAATGGATCAGGTGATGGTGGTCAGGTGGGTTGGGGGTACAAGTCAGTGGGTGTGTGAGCCTGGAGATTGGTTTTGCAGACAGGTGACCTTCCCACATGAAAGTGTCTAATAGCTGACTTACCTCCTGTATTATTTACCGCTAAATGGCTGTGCCGCCAAACCAGCTCAGAAGGCAATTAAACCTTCACATAGGCATGTATTCCCTCTCTCTCTGACCCAATCGCTTAATTGGGGGTCCATAATCACGCTCATTTCCTGTTCTCAGAAATACAATTACACCTGTGGCTCTGCCCTTTTAAACCAGGCCTGATCTCCACACACATCACACCAACTCAGTTCATCTAATTTATCAACCACGCAAGACAATAGGATTACGCCCTGCTGAACAGACCCACGGCCCATTAATGATTCTCATGAAAATCATTTGCAACTGAGATGAAGCTGTAAAAATGATTAAGGATTCTGCAAAATGTGAATTTTTGTAGAATTCAGATTTTTTAATTTGCCTACAGCTGTGGTTCACAAAGTGAGGGGTAGAGGTATTAAAAGAGGGCCAACTGAGGCAAGCCTAGCTCAGGGTGAATTTACATTTCTTGCCGACTCATGCTGTTTATTCTGTAAACAATTCATACAGGCATGTTTATTTATTCATTTTTTATTTTTGAGCTCATAAATGAAATGAAAAAGTCATAACTCGATTTTCCGGTGAAACAAATTTCTCTGTGGTGACGCTTGCCGGACTTCTTCAAACATTTAATCTGCATAAATCCCGCCTCTTTCTTACAATCAACTGTAAACTCTCAGATATGCCTCCATCCAATCAACAACTCCATCCAAGTACCAACTAGTAAATTGAACCAAGTCCCTGTCCTACATTTTTTTTCTTTTTTGATCATCTGTTTCACTTAGTTGTACTATGGAAGAAAAGATCTGTCACTACTTGCGTTGCATCCCAATCCTTGTAATCGTTGTTCTGTGAAAAGACTCATTTGACATTTAGGGTGCGTTTACACGACAACGATGTATTAAAAACAGAAAAGTTTTTCCTTTCGTTTTTTTCTCAGAACGTTGTCAAAATGATCCCTGTTCATTTGGATCTGCGAAAACTACTAAAAACGCTGCATTATGCTGTCAGGCCAGTAGTTGGCGATGTCAATTTGTACAGAAACACTACGCGCCTATAGACTGAATACATAATACGCATGCACATGATGTCGCCGTTTTCGCAAATTTTTGTTTTTGTAGTTTACACAGAGACGATAAAGGTATCGTTTTCGAAAACTTGCACTTTGACACCAGTTTTCAAAAGTTTGCATTTTCAGGCCCCAAAACACTATTGTCATGTAAATGAATGGCTAAACTGCATAAAAAGTTTTCCGTTTTTAGTTGAAAATGGTGTTGTGTAAATGGCCCCTTAAAAACTTTGTTTATGAGGGTTTATTTGGAGTGATGACATAATTTGGGGGAGAACTATAAATTCAGTATTGCTTGAACAAAGCAGTACCAGGGTTTATTTTATGTATTTATTTTTAGATTTTTGAAAGCCATTTATGCCGTTTATGTATTTATGCAACACTAGTGACAGTCCCATTTAGTTTTTTGGGGGTTTTTTTTCACTAAAGAATCTCAATTGTCTTTATTTATAAGTGAAAATTCACTGTAAAACATTAAAATGCTGTTAATATTTTAGAAATAATGTAATGTCATTCACCAAACATTCGCCAAAGCTGCCTTTCAGCTACTAAAAACTTTATTTAAAATGGTGACAATCTGCTATAAAATTTTGTCATTCTAGAAATATTCAATGAAGGAGTGAAGAATTTTTCAGGTGAACTGTATTATCATCAAGTATGCACCTGGCTCTGGTTCTCATTGGTGGAGAAGGTCCAAGGTTGCAGGACCAGGTGGCCTGAACGAGTAACACAGTAATGGATTCATGGCAACGGTGGCACAGTAAGCACCAGGTGCAGCTCATCACCAGTAGCACCAGTGTTATTGCATTTCCGCTTCCATCCTCTCAGGCATACATTGCTGTTGTGAAGCTGAACGTGGGCCAGTGGTAGAAGGACCGTGGTGGCTGAATCCAAATTTGCATATAATCCTCCCTATATAGGAAATGAGAGTCAGATTAGTACATCCCCAACTTAAAAGCGTCTATATGTAACTGGAATTGTGACGTAATACTGGTGATATTTCATTTGTATAAACATACTAACATTTATAGATGTTTCACCAGTTCCCATTTCTTTTTGGAGGGCTCTTAAAAGCATTAAAATTAGCTCAAAACATGCATGGTTGCTATTTAACAAGATGCTAGCAATTACACATGCAGATTGTATTTGATTAAAGGAATCTGTGGTAGATGCAGGAATATATTTTTAGATTACTACACACTAAAAAGTACATACTTTCCCCTTGCTAGCAAAGTACTTACTTTTAGTACACAGCAAAAGTATGCAAAATTGGATTCATATGATGACTGGAGGGTGTGAAGTTCCTCCGTCACACCGGCCATGTGTGAAATGGCTTTCTTCAGAATTGGGCTCCTGGACATTAGAAGATCTAGTGCCCGGAGTCTGACGGGCCAGAAGGAGAGAAGAAATAGGAAGATTAGAAGACAGAATGACAGAGAGAAACATCTGTGGTGAGGGAGAATGACTGGAGGAAGAATGTCGGAGGACAGGTTGGGCATAACTCTGCATGTGGTGAGGGATATAAACTGTCCTGCAGGCAGGTTTCTGTGGGTCTGAGGGATGAGAGGAGAGCTTGTGTTCTGATAGGATGTGAAAACTACCGTATATCAACCACTACTGGATCAATACTACAGCACTGCTGCACATACAAACACCCGGCACGGCCACATACACACCATAAAACACTGAACAGCACCAATGCTAGCGAGTGATCAGTCTCATAGGTCTATTCATGACGTGAGGGATCAATATCATCCAATACCTTAAAACAATCTACACTACAGTTTGAATTGAAATAGCCATTTTTTAAGCCCATAATCCAATATCTTGGTTTCTCAAGCATACAGTACATAATGTTTTTTAATGAAGGCTATTGTAAACATTATATTTATTTCACTTTTATTTAAAGAAGAAAATCAGGACTTTATATAAAGTCAGGCCTAAACCACTGCAGTGAACAAGCATAAGACGGCAATGGCATGAGAAAACACTGTTAAGGGCAAAGAAAAAAACATTTGAAGAATGAAGTCTCTGGGGCAAACCCTTCCTCAATTGGTCTAGAACAAGTTATATTGTTGGTTAAGGACTATATAGTGTTGCACAGGCAAACTTTAGACTATTGGCATGTGTTTGGTTCAAACTTAGCTTATCATTAGCCTCATAGCATAATTGCCCAAAATAATTTGGCCAAAAAATGACTTTTTTGCTAATTATGCTATGAGGCTAACGTTATGAATGCCCACTTAGACAATATAGTACCTTATTTTTTATTTTCCTGATGCAATTAAAGTTACACTATTACTGTCCACAAAAAGTAGATGGTAAACAGATGTTTATTTAAAAGCAATGTTTGAGAACATTTTATAGTAATCATGGCTGCAGTAACTCATGAGAAAATCATTATAAATGGGCACATTGGCTGTGCAGTTAATTGTATTTTTTAATATTTTAAAAAGTCGATTGAGGTGCCTAGATCTCAGTGGTAAAGTGATGATGTATAAATTGTTAATCTACTGAATCTTCTATATAGAACAGCTTAAATAGCTTGCAAGATGGAGAATTGCACCATGTAAGTTTGCATTCAGCATTTTTCTATATATTTCTGACATTACATGATTTTCTTAATCATTAGCAAATTCGGGAGGTAAGACAAGCATTTGTTAGTGAAAGATGTACCTAGATCACAGTATAGTGAAGCGTTGATGTCTAAATTGTGTTCATCTGCTGGTTTTTCGCAGCAATGCCATAGATAGAAGAACCACTTTGGGAACCACAAAGAAACTTTGAGTGAACAAGTCTTAAAAAGAACCATTTTTTATTAGTGCAAAGAACGCAAAGAAAGAATTATTTTCTGTTTTTAGTACATGGTTGTCTTGTAATCGCACCCTTAAAGGTGCTAAAGAGGATATTTTCGTCAACTGAGAAACCAAAGACTGTTAGTGAGTTTTTGAAATGAGTGCATGCGTAAGAACAACTCCCCTCCTTCACAGCTCATTTTGAGGGAAGTATTCTCATTCACGAGTATTGGAAAACAAACACCTTTATGCGATGATCGCGTAAACGATTGGCTGATGTTTTTAAGGCCCTACCTCGTGTACAGATGATGTATATTAATATTATTCCTTTCAGTGCACCTAATAAATAGTCTTTTATCAGTTAGTAAAGACAGTTTCAAGTAATATTGCAAAAATGCATAAAACAAAACATCCTCTTTAGCACCTTTAACTACGCAAAAACGACAAAACCAGCTCTTTTGTTAATAATCTAAAGAACCTTTTTTCCACTAAAATGTACCTTTTTGATGGAAAGGTTTCATGAAAATATGCTGTGAATTTTTGCGACGAAAGGTTCTTCATGGGATCATAGATGCCGATTTTGAATTTTATAAGTGTTTTACAATGCCTGAATATTTGCAGTTATGTTACAAATTAGCTCGATAACTTTGTGTAATGTCAGTGATGCCATCTTTATTGGACTTTTAGATTGGAGCTTAGTGCAAGCTTCTTCTTTTTTTGTTATGTAAAATGGTAATAGAGTTATTTGTAATAGTAATAAAATTCTTAAAATAAATGCTCTTGCTGTTTATTGTGGCAAATAAAGAACTGAAAGATTTAGACGTGTGCCACCATGGTGGGTATATCTTTTTATAATACGATTCTAGAATGGCATTATTCAAATAGCTTTCGTCTCAAAGTGGCGGTAAACAAATAGGAGTTTACCCCTACAGGTAAATTTTTCATTTGCTATGCTAATGCAAAGTCATCAAAACAAACTGGTCTGAATGGAAATGGTGTGGATGCAAGCACAGAGAGCAAGAAATGGGAAATCCAGCTTAAATGGGAAGCCCTCTGTGCTTAATTGCCTGGAGGAAAAGGGAAAGCAGAGGGAAATTACAGTGTTCCGTTATTGCAGCCCATACGGACAGACGTGTAGCTGTCAGGAACCAGTGAGGTGTGTGTGACGCTACACTGACGGACTGCCTCTCTGACAGCCTAATCTCCATCAACCTGTCTGTCTGCTGTCGCACCTCCACTGGAGCTCTCTCTTTTCTTTTTCTGTCACATTCTTCTTTCCCACCTTTCTTACTGCCGCTCTACCTTTTACCCACAATTCCCACTGCGTCACGCTTTTCGTTTTCTTGCTTGTGGCCTTTTTTTGTGTACTTCTTTAGTGCCTACCTAATAATAAGTTTGAGTTTTAGAAAAACTGCTGATGTACACTTTCTTTCACTCTCTAGCGTCGAGCCCAAATAAACAACTATCATTTGGGATACGATGGGTCCCGATTCCCCTATCAAGACGAAGCGTTCAGTCTACCTCTGAACTTCACTGAAATTAAATATTGATTTGCATGGTACAAACAGTTTTGTTTTTGTTTACCCACTGTACTGTGCCTTACTGACAGATATACATGCATTGTGTTGAATATGAATTAGTCAAGAGGAAAGATCTAGAACTTGATCAACGATTCTCATTGTGATGATAAAGACCTCTGTTTATGCAAAATACATTTGCACACTGTATGATGGGATACTTTTATGTCATTTAGGATAAGTTAAAATTTATCGCTTTTTCAATTTATTTTCTCCATTAAGGCAGTGGCTTCAACGAGGGGGAAATGAAACGCTTTAATTCATATCTAGGGGCTCTAATTTGTCTAAGTACATAAAATCTTAGGAAAAGCTTGCCAAAGAAGGTCCACCGTTTAATGAGAAAATTGTTGTTTTGCATTTCGGTCCACGCTGTTAGAGACGTGATAACTCTGAGTATTAATATTTTTTTTAGAAAGCACATTAAACCTTTTTATTCCCTGTCTTTTTCTCAAGCTTCTAGTGGATGTGTGAAAAGCGCTGACGTTTCCAAAACATTTCATTTGTCCCCTGGCGACAAAGAGGTAGTTCAAAATTGCTGATGTTTTTTTACGGTTCAAATTATGACTTTCAATTTGGACAAAGAGTTTTAATCGACATAACCACCTGTAAAATTACAGACAAACTCTCCTTTTACAGTCACATCTAGCCATCCATTAGTGAACGTGAATATGCATGCTGCATGCATGTGCCATTATCACTCTTTTCCACAGTGATAAATAGACTGCATTCTGGAACAATAAATAACCACCCTGGAGGGCAAGAATAGCAAGCCAACATGACAATCATACCATAATTCTGTGTCCTGCAGTACATGTTAACATATTTTTTAATTAAGCATATACTAAACTCTCATCATCTTGCAATTCTGAAGAGATTCATTCAAAATGCAGGGTTTATAAAAAAAATATATATATATATTTTTTTAAGTTATAGATTGTAATGTTCCAGCTATGGTGGACTGTGTAGAGATTACATCAAGTACATTGCTACAGTGTAGTTTTTTTTTTATTATTATTTGTGACTAAATTGGCTAACTAAAAAAGCTAATTGAATTCACCCTCTCTCTGTTTCCTTTCTTATTTCAAAGGTGCTAAGATTTATCTTGCCTATTGCTTCACTGATTCCAGCCTGATATTTAAATTAATCTCACTAAAGCCAGCAAATTAAATAAACTTCAGCTAACCAATCATGTGTTTAATGACCCGTCGCAGACTTAGCCGAACACTATACTGCATAGTAAGACATTCATTGGTTAATATTCATTGTATTGCCAGGCGGCTACACTTCACTTGCCAGAGAGTTAAGCTGCAGTCACAAAATTACTTCAGACCCAGCTACGAATATGTGCTACAGGATATGATGTCAGAGTCTAGTGCATATAATTCATCTACTCCACATTCACGGAGCACTACAAGCCGTACAGGTTGTTTGTATGCAGCAAGATTGTTGTAGTTGTTCTTGTTATTGCATTGTCTTGATGACTTTTCACCAAACTTGAACTTTGGTTCAAAAAGATTGAGTTCTCGCTCTCTGATGTTCATGTGCATATGAATTTTGAATCGTTTTCAGTGTGGGCAAATTACTCGTCACTGTGCGCCATTCAACATTGAGAATGTGGTTTAAAGGTCCCGTTCTTCGTGATCCCATGTTTCAAACTTTAGTTAGTGTGTAATGTTGTTGTTAGAGTATAAATAAAATCTGTAAAATTTTAAAGCTCAAAGTTCAATGCCAAGCGAGATATTTTATTTAACAGAAGTCGCCTACATCGAACGGCCAGTTTAGACTACATCCCTCTACTTCCTTCTTTAATGACGTCACTAAAACAGTTTTTTGACTAACCTCCGCCCACAGGAATACACAAGAGTTGCGTTGGTAGAGTGTGTTTGTCGCCATGTCGTCGAAACGCTGTTATTTTCATCCCGCAGTCCAATCACCGGGTCTGATTCCGGCTCAAATTGATAGGGTAAGATTAAAGACATGTTTACAATAACACTGAGCGCGTACATCTCCACGTTATGGTAAGAGGCGTGACCTTTCCGGGCAAGGAGCGCTAAGCTGCTGTCGAATCACAACACAGGAACCGCTGGCACAATCAGAGCTCGTTACGTATTTCTGAAGGAGGGACTTCATAGAACAAGGAAGTCATCAGCCCGTTTTTATGACAGTGGAAACAGCGGTATACAGATAAGTAAATTATGTGAAAAATACTGTGTTTTTTTACACACGAAACATGAACACATGTTATATTGCACACTATAAACACAATCAAAGCTTCAAAAAACCACGAAAAAAAACGGGACCTTTAAGTTCCAATGTTATTCCTGAATTTGAATTGAGGTACAGTATAGTAGACAGGAGGCAGAATTGCAATTTCAGTGTAGGAAAGTATACTAAATAATAAAGTATATTAAAAATTATTTTTGAAAGCGAAGTTTGTGAAGAAAAACGTGGAATTTTTGCTTGACAAAACCATTAAACCAGTTGAATGAATCAAAATGCATTTAAAAGATTGTTCAAATATATATATATATATATATATATATATTTCAAATAAATGCTGTTTTTTTAGACTTTCTATTTATCAAAGAATCTTATAAATTTATCAAAAAATATCCTGGTTTCCACAAAATATTCCACAACTTTTTTTAAACTCTGATAATAAGAAATGTCTCTTGAGCACCAAATCAGCATATTATAATCATGTGACACTGAAGACTAGAGCAATGGCTGCTAAAAATCATTATTGCCATAACAGTAATAAAATTAAGTAAAATATATTAACTTAAACCATATAGTTTAAACTCTAATCATACTTCACAATATTACTGTTTTAATGTATTTTCAATAAAATAAATGTAGCCTTGGTGAGCATAAGAGACTTCTTTCAAAACATTCAAGCCCGCACTTTTGAACAGTAAAGGATGTATAATTTCTTTGAATTAGTAAATTCCTTTTCCTCATTTCAATTCAAATTCCAGTTAAGCTTCCCGTGTGGTTCTAGTTCTTCAATTCTAAATTTGCACAACCCTGGTTAGTGTTATTCTGACAGACAACAAAAAAGTTAGCTTATTTCAAAAAATGTTTGGAGTTTAAGCTTTTAAAATGCAAATCAGTTTTTAAACTCACTTCATATGAATACAACAATTCCTTTTCTAAAAGTAACTGCCTTGTCCCACTTACCATTTGAACAGTTCTATCTAAATGCCAGCATGAGTACCATTTCCCCGAGCACTGAGAGGGACTGGAACCATTTTAACACTTCATGAACAATGGGAGCTCTCAACATACACATGTTGAGTCGATTCAACCAGACTGCTGCATCACATAGGTCATGTTTCCCATCAGGGTGGTCCCTGTGCTCAGTGTCTCCGTGACCTCAGGATTGAAAGGGATTGTGGAGAGGTCATGAAGCAAGAGCAGTGTGCGCTTATAATCATATTTCTGAGATGAGCTGCAGGGTCACTGATCTGCTGTCTAATCAGGGAGATTTTTGGAGTGGATTCTGTGGTTAAAACTCCCGGTGACCTCCTACTTTCTCGAAATCCTTTGAGTGTTGAACCCTTAACCCTATTCAGAATGAGCCAGAGTGCTGTGCAGGTGATATGGAACCTCGGTGGAAGAGCCAAAGTGTGTGAATGTGCTGTGGGATCTTCAGAAAATGTGAAATCTCTTTGGTGTTTTCGCTCATGGCTCGATTGCTTGGTTGAAAGCTGAGTTTGGTGCCAACTCTTCCTCTGCCCCCGCAGATCTCATTTCACTTTATTACTTGGCGTAGTATGTTTGAATCATCAACACTATACTAGCTGCAGATTTTTACAACTGTATCTTGGTAACAAAGAGAAAAAAACACAGCTGAAAATAGAAAACGTTACTTTATTCAGATTCTTCAGGTGTTTTTGTCCCTTTGGTTTTATTAGCAAAAGTTAACACCATGACATTTACGTCACTAATGCACAAAGAATGCGAGCTGTGCTGCCTGCGGAAAGTAATTTCAGCAGAGACATGCAACAATGAGAAATGCAATATTCTACAGGCCAATTAAAGGCCTGCATCAACAAGATAGTTCACTTTCAAAAATTACGGCAAATTGCTTTCATACAAATTGCAAAGCATACTAGATTCCACATAAACAGTACCTCAGATACCTGGACTTCTGTGAGGTTTCTTGGTGTACAGCCAGGCAGTTTCATTTTGGTATCAGGGATTTCATTTTTATTCATTGATAATTTATTAGATATACAGTTGTAGTTGTGTATGCTCATTTCAGCTTTTCTACATTCATATTATCTTTGCCATCATCTAACCCTCACTTAAAGTTAATCTTTAATAAAAAAAATAATAATAAAAAACCACTAATTTAATTACACGGTTAAATGTAATACTTACTGTATAGCAAATCTCAAACTGTACTTTTTCAAACTGTACATTGTCATGTTGAGATGCCTAAATTCACTTGTTTCATTTAAAATAACTGATTTCATTAATAAATATTTATTGTTTAGTTTTTAATACTCGTTCAGTGCCGATTTAGTTGGTGAGCCAGCATAGCCACCTTCAAAATTTGAATGGTGAGGCTGGTCTACCAAAAAAAGTATTGCATGTTAAGCTATTTAAGACCCACACCATCACCCCATACTGGGGAACTGCATTCAAAGCACATCATACACTTCACAGCTTTTAATGAAAACATATAGTGATTGGTTTGACTGATATATAATGTATAAGTGTGACAACCATCATTTATTATTTGTGAACCTGACATGTTCTTGTTAAGCACTGTATCAATAGCAGAGCAGAACATTGATAAAGCTGAGGAGAGAGTTTGCTGTGACCCTGCATCCTATCTGCTCCCTGCTGTAGAGATGAGGGTTAACAGGGTGGCTAATAACCACACATATATATCTTCTTGTTTAAGTTACATCCTGGAGGAAGGGTTACCGCTTTCTCTTGAGAGGCCATAATAGCAGGGTGTATGAAAGGATCTATCTATCTATCTATCTATCTATCTATCTATCTATCTGTCTATCTGTCTATCTGTCTATCTGTCTATCTGTCTGTCTGTCTGTCTGTCTGTCTGTCTGTCTGTCTGTCTGTCTGTCTGTCTGTCATTCTATCTATCTATCTATCTATCTATCTATCTATCTATCTATCTATCTATCTATCTATCTATCTATCTATCTGTCTGTCTGTCTGTCTGTCTGTCTGTCTATCTGTCTATCTGTCTGTCTGTCTGTCTGTCTGTCTGTCTGTCTGTCTGTCTGTCTGTCTGTCTGTCATTCTATCTATCTATCTATCTATCTATCTATCTATCTATCTATCTATCTATCTATCTATCTATCTATCTATCTATCTATCTATCTATCTGTCTGTCTGTCTGTCTGTCTGTCTGTCTGTCTGTCTGTCTGTCTGTCTGTCTGTCTGTCTGTCTGTCTGTCTGTCTGTCTGTCTGTCTGTCTGTCATGTCTATCTATCTGTCTGTCTGTCTGTCTGTCTGTCTATCTATCTATCTATCTATCTATCTATCTATCTATCTATCTATCTATCTATCTATCTGTCTGTCTGTCTGTCTGTCTGTCTGTCTGTCTGTCTGTCTGTCTGTCTGTCTGTCTGTCTGTCTGTCTGTCTGTCTATCTATCTATCTATCTATCTATCTATCTATCTATCTATCTATCTATCTATCTATCTATCTATCTATCTATCTATCTATCTATCTATCTATCTATCTGTCTGTCTGTCTGTCTGTCTGTCTGTCTGTCTGTCTGTCTGTCTGTCTGTCTGTCTGTCTGTCTGTCTGTCTGTCTGTCTGTCTGTCTGTCTGTCTGTCTGTCTGTCTGTCTGTCTGTCTGTCTGTCTGTCTCTCTATCTATCTATCTATCTATCTATCTATCTATCTATCTGTCTATCTATCTATCTATCTATCTATCTATCTATCTATCTATCTATCTATCTATCTATCTATCTATCTATCTATCTATCTATCTATCTATCTATCTATCTATCTATCTATCTATCTATCTATCTATCTATCTATCTATCTATCTGTCTGTCTGTCTGTCTGTCTGTCTGTCTGTCTGTCTGTCTGTCTGTCTGTCTGTCTGTCTGTCTGTCTGTCTGTCTGTCTGTCTGTCTGTCTGGTATGGTAATGTTAAATCTATGTACTTAATAAAAACATTTAAACACAAGCAGAGATTTAATTAAAAGAAAATTAAACTCATTTCTAAGACCCCCAACTGTACGGCAATGAGGAAAAAATAATGATGTATTGTTTTAATTGTAAAGTATATGTATCTGTATATCTTTAACTGAGAGCAGCTGAGGCACATAGTATAAAAATAAAGGCTTCCCCTAGGACAGTAAACACTGCTAACAAAACAATAGTGTCATTATGGAGACAAACGTAGCGCTGAAGAATGCTGACACGCCTCTCTTGCTGATAGATTACCTGAAATTGTATTCAATATATCTAGTGGATTTACAACAGGAACAGACAATGATTTCCTAAAGAATGGAACAAACTTTATTAAGCCGTTTCCTCAGGATAGAGGTTTTGTTCAGGGATTTAAGCAATAATTGTTGTTTAGAGAGATAACGAAACAGCTGTAACGGCACATCTCTGTACATTTACAGTGATTTATCTGACGAATAGGCTTACAGAAGTGCTCCAGAGAGAGAAATGCAATGAGGCCACTGCCAGAAGGACAAATGAGAGCTTTCCTTCAATGTGATTAATCTGCATGCACACTCAACAAATCTCCATCAGCTGAGAAATAGGGCAGTTATAAAAAGTATAAACTAGCCACACATGACAAAATATGGAAACATTGATCTCATTTTTGTCACTTTGAGGTAAGTCTGTTTATCATAGTGTTTATTTCAAACACTTTGTCATGCAGCATAAGGCCATATTTATGGTGTACTTGGCCCTGCCAACACAAAGCTAACTCTGTAACCTTTAAAATGGAAATATGCTTATGTTGTAATGTAAATATTTCAGTAAAGAGGTTTAGCAGACTTTCAAAAATATACTACCATCAGTTGCACTTTGTTACTTGATTATTTACACAATGGGAAAAAAAAAAAAAATCCTTTATGGGATTGAAATAAATGGCTGAAGATTTGAGACTTAGCTAAATTATTAAGTTATAGTCAACAAAATTACATTTTAAATTAAATTTGATGTTTATTTTAATCATCATTTGAAATTGTAATACTGTATAACCAACTTTTTTCAAGCAGGGTGGGACAAGATTTAGACTGAGGCAAACCAACTGATACTACAAAACATGACACAATGTATTAAATCCACTGTTGAAGCTTATTTTAAGACTAGAAATGATGTCACTTCCTGGTAGATGAAGGACCTGGATTTTTTTAAGAAACAAGGAAGAATGTTGTATTGATGACAAAAAATCCCAATAAAATATTTAGTTTGAAACATAAGAATTGTTTCAAATTGCAAGTTTTCATTTTAGACTTTTAGTGACAAAAATGTCATCCATTGTTCCCTTATTTGTGATTTTGTGCTAAAAATGTATAAATGTATATATTTTTCTTTTTGAATATTAAATTGTGAATGTAATATTTCATCCAATATATTATGACATATGAATATGATGATTTTAGATGTGCCATTGAACCCTGAATATCAGACATGAAACTAAAGAAATGGGTGATAGCAATCAACTTCTATCATTATTGGACCCTTGTGCAAGGCGCTTTACTTTAGAAGGATCCAATAAGTGTACAGTAAGTAGCTACTAGCAAATAACACTAGTGACAATCACTAGGTTGTTTGACTCTTTGTAACTGTTGTCTTCAGCTACAGGTCACACAAGTATCAGAAATGGCTGATATCCATTTGGTGTAATGACAGATTTACACATAATCAGTGTAGTTGTGTTATGAAGCAGAGAATGAGAGCAAGATAGAAGGATAGAGATAGACATGGTGAGAAAGACAGCAAGAGACCAAGAGACACGCTTGCATGGAGTGGAATATCAAATGGGGTGAAGAGAATGATTGCGTATTCTTCACGGGCTCTTGCTTAGTGAGACTGGCAGCAGAGATTTCTGATTGGTGATCAGAGATATGCCAAGAAGTCCATGATCGAAGCATCCAAACCTGACACAGAGGAATTTGAGAGTCATAGATTGCACACAAAGACACTTACAGAGGAATAGTTCACTCAGAAATGAGAATTCTGTCATTATTTACTTTTAATATTTTGTTCCAGTTCCATATGCTGTTGTTTTTCTGTAGAACACAAAAGGAGAATTTTGAAGAATCTTCACATAGATCTTTGTCATACAATGACAGTGACCATGGACCGGTGACCAATTTGAGAGTTGTCAGTTACAACAGAGTTTCGCCTTGTTCCTCCACAAACTTTTATGACTTCAGTCAACTTAATATAGTTTGCAATCTATATAGTGAATTATTTTAGTGGCTTTATTGTTTTTTTTTTTTGTTGTTGTTGTTTTTTTATCACAACCATCTAATGTTGTACTGTATGGAAAAGAACTATCTGAAAATTCAAGAAAAAAATTTAAAAAAATTTGTTTTCCATGGATAAAAAACATCATCATACAGGTTTGGAACAAGATGAGGATGAGTAATATATTTGTTGGTGAGGATTTTCTTTTTTTCTTTTTTTTTTTTTTTTTTCTTTTTTTGGAGTAAACTACTGCTTTAAGGGTGAATCGTGTCATTTATTTTTGTTATAATGCCCCTATTATGCTATTTTATACATTCCTAATCTCCTACAATAGGTTTATAAGCATTCAAGATAAAAAAAAATATATTTTAATTTTTAATTTCTTAAAATTGTATTTTATTTATTTTTTTCAGTGTTTGAGGGTGGGTCAAAGTACTAGGTAAATGTTTTTCACGGGGTGCCAAAGAAGACCATAAGTTGGCATTATGTGAATTTATTCCAAATCTATATATATAAATATACACTCTATTGGCAAAAGTATTGGGACACCACTCGAAATCATTGAATTCAGGTTCATGTTCTAATCACTTCCATGGCCACAGGTGTATAAAATCAAGCACCTGCTTCAGAATGCAGACTGCTTCTACAAACATTTGTGAAAGAATGGGTCGCTCTCAGTAAATTCAAGCGTGGTACCGTGATAGGTTGCCACCTGTGCAAAAAGTCCATTCGTGAAATTTCCTCACTACTAAATATTCCACGGCCAACTGTTAGTGGTATCATAACAAGATGGAAGCAATTGGGAACAACAGCAACTCAGCCACGAAGTGGTAGGCCACATAAAATCACAGAGCGGGGTCAGCGCATGCTGCGGCAAACAGTGCGCAGAAGTCGTCAATAGCTACAGACCTCCAAACTTTGTGCAGCCTTCAGATTAGCTCAAGAACAGTGCATAGAGAGCTTCATGGAATGGGTTTCCATGGCTGAGCTGCTGCATCCAAGCCTTACATCACCAAGTGCAATGCAAAGCGTCGGATGCAGTGGTGTAAAGCACGCCGCCACTGGACTCTAGAGCATAGGGGACATGTTCTCTGGAGTGCCAAATCATGCTTCTCTGTCTGGAAATCTGAAGTCTGGGTTTGGCAGTTGCCAGGAGAATGGTACTTGCCTGACTGCACTGTGCCAAGGGTAAAATTTGGTGGAGGGGGGATTATGGTGTGGGGTTGTTTTTCAGGGGTTGGGCTTGGTCCCTTAGTTCCAGTGAAAGGAACTCTTAATGCTTCAGCATACCAAGACATTTTGGACAATTTCATGCTCCCATTCCTGTTCCAACATGACTGTGCACCAGCGCACAAAGCAAGGTCCATAAAGACATGGATTAGTGAGTTTGGTGTGGAGGAACTTGACTGTCCTGCACCTCAACCCGATAGAATACCTTTGGGATGAATTAAAGCAGAGACTGCAAGCCAGGCCTTCTCGTCCAACATCACTGCCTGACCTTACAAATGTGCTTCTAGAAGAATGCTCAAAAATTCCCATAAACACTAAACATTGTGGAAAGCCTTCCAAGAAGAGTTGAGGCTTTTATAGCTGCAAAGGGTGGGCCAACTCCATATTAAACCCTACAGATTAAGAATGGGATGTCATTAAAGTTCATGTGTATGTAAAGGCAGGTGTCCCAAAACTTTTGGCAAAATAGTGTATGATACGGAAGTGAGATTGGAATTGCCAACGACTCGTTTTGACAGTTCAGCAGAATCGATTCTTTCTTTTAGGACACAATAACTTTTTTGTTGTGCACTTTGATCTGTAAAACTTTGCACCGTTTACATTCACAAACAGGTATATAACACATTGCATGAAAAGTAATATTCTGAAAAAAAATATATAATAGGGACACTTTAAAATACTTTCTTCTATATCATGTCAAATTCTGCAACCTGCTCGTACATACCCAATTCACTGCAGTCTCCAGCTGAAATGAACACTAGTGGCAGTAAAGCACCAACAATTTATATTCCTGTTGACACAAATTATTATTACAGGAGCAGATTATTTATTAATTTTTTTGTTTTGTTTTTTTGTTTTTTTTCACACAGTTCCTTGCACAAGTCAAGTAATGATAAAAGAGCTCAAAGGCTTGTAGAAGAAAAATGGCAGATTGGAAGTGGGGCAGAAGACGCAGAATGTTCATAAAACACAAACAGAATTAATGTTTGTGTAAATTGTTTGTAAATATTGTTTTATTCCATGTGGTGTTGCTAGTGGTGCAGAATTTTTTTTTTAATGTATGCTTTTGGCAGATGCTTTTATGAAACGTGACTTAAAGGACTTAATGTTCACTTTCAAATAAAAATTACCCCAAGCTTTACTCACCCTCAAGCCATCCTAGGTGTATATGACTTCCGCCAGACCGCCTTCCGTATTCAACTTATGCAGAAAGTATAACGCCTCTCGCAGTTCAAAACGCTTATGCTATAGGTTCTACACCTTCCCTATTCAACTTACGGAAAAAGCTTAACTGACACGACGGCAGTTTTGTTTTTTCGTAAGTTCAATACGGAAGGCACAAACACATCGCTTCGCTTCAGAAGGTCTTTATTATCCCCCGGAGCCATGTGGAATACTTTATGATGGATGGATGTGGATGGAAGCACTTTCTTCAGCTCATACTCGTTGGTATCATTCACTTCCATTATAAAGCTTGGATGCATCAGGATATTTATTAATATATCTCCGATTGTGTTCATCAGAAAGTCATATACACCTAGGATGGCTTGAGGGTGAGTAAAGCTTGGGGTAATTTTTTATTTGAAAGTGAACTAATCTTATAAATGGCCTTCAATATATGTTTTATCACTTCATCCATTCCATGGAAATCAAACTCATGATCTTGGCATTGTTTGCACCGTGCTATACTGTTTAAATTACAGTCTTGTCTCACATACTTTATTCTAAGTTGCATGCAACACATTTTTCCCTGAGAGTATTGTTTGTGTTTACAGAACAGGCTGGTGTGGTAGAGGTGTGAAATGAGTGGAAAAGACAAGCTGGTTCCATTCTCTCCTTTCCCCTCCCTCATTTCACGTCCTTCCGACGGGCTGTGATATCGCAATCGCAGCAGTGAATGGATTTGGCACGTTTAGGCCGCATCAGAAAAAAAATGGGATTTTATGCAAATGCATCTTGACATGGGGGCGGGAGAGCACTAACGGCATGTAAACTTGGCAAAGGCACAACCAGGCTTATTTCACGCTGGGAGACTCAGATTAGCTGTATATTAATAATCCCTCTTTTTGGACAGAAATGAATGTGAAGAGAGATAATGGAGGAGAGGCGGAGGTAGAATATCCCATATTGATATTTGCGTCTGAATCTGTTCTTGACATTGAATAGCCTGCATGTTAAAAGGAAGCCCATAATAGCCCAATCTCAGTGTGAGGAAAACAATTGAACAAGCTAATGAAATGATAGCTTTCCCGCCTTTTCTGTGAGACCTAGCGTTAGCCCGTTAGCTAGCTTGTTTATGTCACTGGGGTGGCTTGTGACTGAATGAATGTTTCATGACATGGAGGACTGGCTTGATAAAACTGTTAAAAATGAGCCTGGGGATAATATGTAAAGGATAAAAGACAGTTAGCCAGTCATAATTGGAAAAAAATATCTTTTAAGTTATCTTTCATCCAGCTCTTTGTGTCTCTTACAATTTTGTACTACTGGGTGTTTTCTTTTTTCTTGCTGTAACTGAAGACTCGTCGCCTCTAGCTATCTTTCAAAAGATGATCTTCTATGCAAAAGTAATACTGAAGTCTCCCAAGACTGTTTTTAGTGACTCTGATCATTTTTAGATGCAAAATGGTGCCAATTAGCTATTTCAACTTGCATTTGTAAGGCAAAACCGAGAAACATGAAAGGAGATATGTTTCCTGGTCAGTACAGAATTACCTGGATGAGTGCTCATCATTCAGAAATATTTATTGAATGCTTTTACTCACTAAGAGCTTTGTAAAAAAATGACTAAATTGACTGTTTTTTCTAGACACAGACTATTGATTGATTGATTTTTATTGTAGTTCATTTAACACAAAAAAAGTGCCATGGTAAATTTATTTTTATGCTTTTTGGACATGGTACCAATAATATTGCAGCATTTTGAGCTTCCTGTCCCCACTGTAATATTTCCATTTTTCCAGATTTCTGTCACTTCGAAAGTGTAAATTGGGTGAGCTACAGGAAATCTGTGGGATAGCACTGGATTTGATTTCTCTAGCATGGAGTTCTGTTCAAATTTCTTTTCTTTGCATCATAGCAAGGCAATTGATGTGGCCAAGGTGGCTCCTACACTTTACACTGCTCAGCTGGTGTAAAGCCTTTTATTTTTTGCCTTTTATTGATGGACACAGTAGAAAGATGTCAATACATGATAAGGGAAAAAATGGAGTACAGAGATCAGGGCATGGCACAGGATTTTTTCAAACCCACATTGAACGTATGGCCTGTTCACATCTAATCTTCTGTTCATTATGGGCATCAGATAAGGCTGTATATAGGACTTAAGGCCCTGACAGCGAAGTTTTCATTCTTTGCTTTGGGGAAAAAAGAAGTTCAAAATATGTCACCAGCGGTATACTGTTAGCGAACGTCCCAACACTGCTGAGAGCAGCGTTTATATAAATATGTAAATGTATGATGCATGCTTTCCATTCAATAACAAAATAAACACACAACAAATATGACAGCAGTGAGAAAACAGTTTGCACAAGCTGTGCAATTTGATCCACTAAAGCCATGTCATGTTTATTTATATCACACTTTACACAATAGATTTTTTTAAAAGCAAGCAGCTTTACAGTATTAAACAAAAATAATTTCAGTGTTTTTTCAATTAGAATTCCAACTTCATTTTCTACTATAAAGCGGCTCTCTAGTGTGTTCATGTTTTTTACTTGCAGATGTCTGACCTCAATAAACTGAACAGAGGAAATGAACTGGAAGATTTCCACATCAAAGGAGGCGGAGCCTCAGAGCACACCTACCTATTACGTAATCACCGTGGACCAATGGTAGTTGGAAGGGGTTTACCAGCCAGAGCGAACTTTTACGTAAAGTTCACTTTGGCAAGCTATTTCAAACTCCCTGAAACTAACACAAAACAACTTTATTTTGGCCTGATTTTGTTTTTAAATGATGTCACACCATTCATTCTTCGATTTCGATTGAAATATATTGCCGCCTTTAACCAGATGCTTCTCTTTCCTTATAAACTCAAGGTCTTTCCTTTTACTTCAGTGTAAGTGTGTGTGTGTGTGTGTGTGTGTGTGTGTGTGTGTGTGTGTGTGTGTGTGTGTGTGTGTGTGTGTGTGTGTGTGTGTGTGTGTGTGTTAAGCCCTTGAGCGCAGTGTGTTCGCATTGAAATTACCTTTAATAGAATGAGAAAGTAACGCATGCCTCTGTTTATCCAGCTTATTGTTCTATAACTACAGTAGCTGTCTGAATAACAAATGCAAGCAGTTGAGCGCAATACAACTGCACATTCATTACAGTGACGCATACCACACACAAGTGCCAACATATATAGATCCGTGTCAGGGGTTTTTAGCCTCTGTTTTGAGCAGATATACTCAGCCTTATCTCAATGTATATCTCTTTAATAGGTCTTTCATGTCTTCCCATTTCTCACACTCATCGACAAACTCAAAAAACACACACTTATTAACCTGTCTATTAGGAAAGGGATCAGTTTCTTTAGCTCTGGCTGCCGTGATGATGAGTATGCAGATTACCCATCTGCTACTAGGCCTCGCTCTCCAGTCTCTCTCTGCCTCACTTTCTCTCAACCTCTGATTAGTAAAGCTCATTGGAAGTCCATCTGTCCTCCACAGCCACATCTATCAGAAGTTGAATGGATTGCTACACAGTTCATGAAGCATGTGCCCAAGCTGAATTGATATAAACTGTGGAAAGCTTTTTGTTTGTGACATGAAGGAAGAAGGAATTGGCTTTGCTTCCTGACTTCCTTGGCTTCTGTCTTACAGTCATAAGCCCTATTCGGACTTTCGGGATTAGTTTTACATGGGGAGGTGGGGGTAACGTAATTATTACCAGAGCTTCTCAGTGATTTTAGTCCCGTGCGAATGTGCCATCTCGGTAATCATTACGGACAATGTCAGTAAAGATTACGGCGACTTTTACCTTCTGTAAAAAGGTCCGGAAAAATTACCTCAGGTAATACTAATCCAGTTCGAATAGACCCGCTGTAAATATGTACGGTAAAATTCCGTCATTTCCTGTTTAAAAGTAGTTTTCTGCACATTTTTCAAGCATGGAAGCACTTGAAGAAACATTCATTTGTGTTGTAGGTGGTGGGACAAGTCTGTTGCAAACCTCAAGTATTTTCTACATACCATTCAGAGCAAAAAGAAGATCGAAGCAATTGTCAGAGGCACAAAACTAATTTTATCTTTACACTGTAAAAAAAAATCCCAATAAAATTTACGGTAAAAAAACGGCAGCTGTGGTTGCCAGAACTTTACCGTAAAAAATACGGTAGCAACGTAAAAAAAAAAAAAATCTGTTAAATTTACGGTAAAATAACATATTTCATTAACTGATATTAATGTTAATTTACCAACCTAATGAAGTACTAATATCTGTTTTGCACCTTTATAATACACTGACAATCACCAAACACAGTGGTGATGAGTCACATGATGAATCAAAGTTCATCACAAGCAGCTTTTCCACAAGCTGAGAAGGACAGCACTAACATATAGAAGGTGCACACAGTGTCATTCACACACACACTAAACACCATCATGGTAACACACATGACATTTTAAAAATGCAATAAACATTAATTTAACAACATTAGGTGTAACATAACTGATTAGAAAAAAATGAGAAAAACTAAGAAGAAAAGAGTTATTCCAATGAAAATATATCAAATGTGAAGTGTCACGCAGGGAATTGTGGGAATGTCAATTTACGGTTTTTTCACTGTAAATTTTACAATGAATTGTTATTTTCACTTCCAAAAACTGTGAATTTAACGGTATTTTACCGTAAAATTACATTAAATGTACCTTTAGATCTATTACAGTTATTCACCGCATATAGTACGGGAACTTTCTGTAAACCAATTAACAGTTTTTCACCGCAGCATTTTTACAGTTTTTACTGTTAAAATCACGGCCATTTTTTACAGTGTAGCTAAGTGCCTATTACCATCATAATCCAATCAGAATTTAATTAATAAATCGGACCTAACTGTTATTTATAGTTTATATATTTAGATTATATGTTTTTTCGCACATTGTATCAGGAAGCAACATATACCCACATGACGACAGGGAGGTGACGGTGGTGCGTAAATCAAGTTACCCCTCCCACTTCTGCTAGTTTTACTGAGATGTCTTGTCCTGTGCAAATTGGCCAATTAATATTACAGACATCCTGAGGTGAAATTACTTTACTCCACCTCCCTACGTAAAACTAATCCCGTCCGAATAGGGCTTTAGTCTACATCAGATAACATTTGCATTGATTTTAGTGACATTTTCTGCAGAATAAAGTAGTTGTATTGCTTGTGTAACTCAGGAAACAACTTAAGGACTTCTTGATTATGTTTCAATGAAGAATTAATTTTGTCTTTCTTGTTTCTTATAAGAAATAGAAACAAATGAAATGGTTGTTGACAGTCAATATGAATATATAGCTATTAAGTCACTGAGGATAGCCCAAACAAAATAATTTGTACATTTTTACTTTATTTGACAGACTGAAGTACAAACACACATTTATTTTAGTCAACCTCAGATATGTTACAGTTGGTTGCAGGAAGTAACACAGATGAGGAGAATATATCCAAAAACTAGTTTAATACAATAATCCACAGGAGAAGATAGGTGCAATACAACATATTCGAATGGTGAACGGACAAAGACTGAGTGAACAGGAAGAACTAAATAGCAAGCATAACAGTGTTAATTAATGGGACACAGGTGATGCAAATGAACTAATGATGGTGAGAAACAGAACATGTTATCAATGAAAACAAAATGAAAGTCCATATAAACTGAAACTGAAACTGAAACTAGACAGACTGTAACATTACGCCCCCCTCCAAAAAGGCGTGGCCTCACGCCGTGGAAGGAGAATGGAGACGGCTTGGGAGGAGGACGAGGATGTGGCCAGGGGCAGGAACCAGAGGTAGGCAGATGGATGGAGGACGACGACCAGGGCGGGATTGAAGGAGGTAGGAGTGCCAGGTGGATGTGACCCAGAGCTCAGCCAAGGCGATGATCCAAGGTGGAGTCGACGGTGGTAGGAGCCATGATGGTGATGGAATTGGGGAGATGACCGACGGTGACGGAGCCTTGGAAGGTGGAGTCCACCGCGCAGATGGAAGTCCGAGGCGGTGATGGAATGCCAATGACCTAGGCGGCCGCGACAAAGCCGCAGCGACGGCTCTTCGAGGCGGAGGTGGAGATCCGGAGAGCAGAGGACAAGCTAGTGCAACCGAGGGCGGAGGTGGAGCCTGAGGGAGGGCGGAGCTTGCCGAAGCCGAAGGGGTGGAGGGCCAGAGAGCAGCGTACGGCCCGCAAGTCTGCAGCGGAGGCTTGGCGACGTCCGACCCAGGGGGAGCCGACGTTCCGAGGGAGCCCGGTGAGTCTGAATGCTCGATGGTCAATGCCGGAGTCAAGGGGAGAAGGAGTGAGGCGCAGGGGCCAGGCCGACGGGTCAAGGTAGGACAGAGCACGACATGGCAGGAGGCGGAGCCACGAACTCATGATGCCCAGGAAGAGTAGGCTCCCAGCAGGACCGCAATGAAGCCTCGCCACTGAGAGGAGGATGAGGAGACTCGACGGGGCAACGATGGCTGGGTGACAGGCTTGGCAATGATCTGGACGTGAAGAGTGGCACAGGAAACCAAAGATAAAGTGTCCTTAATAGCAGTTGTTTGAGGTGGTGGGAGAGGGAGGTTGGATGGGGATGACAGAACTGTCGAAGACTCAGATTCATAAGAATTGCAGGGACACAAGGTATTTATCTCACCACACTCAATAAATTGTTCAATAAGGGTTTGGGCGGGGCTCACATCCATCCTCTCGAACTCCACGAGGACTCCCACGGCGATGGACGATGACGTCAGCTCACACCCCTGTTCAGACTCATGCAGTGCTCTGGCTCCGGGGGGGTTGAGTTCCACCCCTTCGTCCTCGGGTGTAGGCTCTAGCGTCGCGGCAGGCGGAAGCTTCCAGTCTGCGGGAGGCTCAGGCGTCGTCGATCGCGGTGGTGACGAGCTGGGCTCTGGGTCTGGCCGGATTCTGGATCGGGACCGCACATATTCCAGACACCTAAATACGGCTTCCCTCCAACTAATTCCGGTGGTGTCTGGAAGGTGGGTGGCATGGTAGAAGTTGGCCCCGATCCAGAACAGGTTGTTGAGGGTTTCATCCTCCAATAAGCTCTGTCTGGCCAAAAAACAAAAGTTTGTTGCAAACGAAAAAAAATCGTGGCTTTCCCGGGCCACAATGATGAACTTAGCCCATTCATCAAAGTAGGGTGGTCCGTTCATCTGTTACAGTTGGTTGCAGGAAGATAACACAGACGAGGAGAATATATCCAAAAACTAGTTTAATACAATAATCCACAGGAGAACAGGCAGATAGGTGCAACACAACATAGTCGAATGGTGAACGGACAAAGACCTAGTGAACATGAGGAACTAACATAACAGGGTTAATTAATGGGACACAGGTGATGCAAATTAACTACTGATGATGGTGGGAAACAGAACATGTGATCAATGAAAACAAACTGAAAGTCCATATAAACTGAAACTAGACAGACTGTAACAAGATAAGTCATCTCACAAATGAGTGCTCTTTAATGTCTTGGCAGTTTAGAAGAAACAACTTATACATTAAAGAGCACTCATTTGTGAGATTGTTCTTTTTTTATGGAAGAGAATTAGGATTTTGGAAACACATTTTTTTATGGCAACCTCAGATGACTTACAGAAAAAGGTCAGAAGCTTAGTCATTTTGTGTCTTGACTTGATCATGTGTAAAGAAGTTAGCATCCAACAGGATAAGCCAGGCTTTACGTTTAAAAAAAAAATCAAGACATTTCACACACCAAGTCTGCCATCACTGTTTTGAAATTCTCTTCGAAAATTTCTTGGATGTGCTGCCATAACCAGTCATATATTTTTCTGAGACTCAGCCTTGTATGCCCCCTCTGTGCACTGCCACACTGCTGGACAGATAACAAGTTTATCCTTCTTTATAGTCAAACTTCACAGAGGGCCCAGTCAAGCACACAGACAACTAAACCTCTTAGTGTCCTCTCAACCATCCGAGCCTGACACTGGCACTGCTGATGCAGTCAAGCATGTGGCCATACAGCCAATAACTGGCACAGAACTTTTAGATAGATAGGCACATGTTATAACACATACTGCCCATGGCTGCTATCAGGGAGGCCTCATAAAAATCTCTGACATTATGAGACTCAGTTTGAGCAGAACCAGTGAAGAGAGTTAGAATGTAATTAGTGCAGGAACGTGTTCCATTACTGTCATTTTATTTGATCTAGGATAATTGATAAGGCATTTTAGAATTGCTGGCTTTGGATGAAAAAAATGTGGAGGAAAAGAAGTAATAAATTATTATTACTCTACAGCAGCAGATCTTATTTTATTTATATTATATTATTTATATTTTATTACTATTTGTCAGTAGTAGAGGTTAACAGTAGGGCTTGGTAAAAAAAAAAAAATAATAATAAAAAAAAAACATTGATTTCTTTATTTTAATCGGTTCTTATTTTTACAAACCGATATGGATTCTTAAATGCCAAGAATCGATTAGTCTGTCCTGTTTTCAGTTGATGAACGAACTGAACTTTGTAGCGTGCCTCTCATCCAATAAATCACAATAATCTTTGTGCTTTGTTACTTTTGATATGAACCAAAGTCTCAGATTTTAAATGACGTCCATTTTATTATGAAATTCAAAAAATAAACAGTTTTGGCACTGTTTAATGTGGCGTGACAGATCGCTGTAGCGCCTCAGTTCAAGAGAAGTGGCAACAAGACACACATGTGAACCGATCATCTCCTCATCTTTAATACCACTTACAGCGTGAAATAAACATAAATGAACATCTGAAGGTATGTTAAAAGATACAGTACAACTTACCGAAATCCATATCATGTCTCATGTAATAGCTCTATCAGTGTTTCAACTGCGGAAAGACGTCAGTAAAACAGCTTGTAAACAATGTAATGCAACGTCACATTTACCTCAGTAAAACCATATTCAGTGACCAAAAACTCGTTAGTCAACTAGAAAGATAAACTCTAGAAAGGAGCATTTAGCTAAATATATGCACCATATTACATATTAATTATAATTTTTAATGTTCTTCAATATTTAATGCATGTTTGAATAAATCAGTTATTAAATAAAAAAAAAACAAATTGGAGTACAAATATGATTATACATTTCTTAAGTTAGTATTATAACTTTATTTATTATAAAAACATGATTCATGAGTGTAATTTAAGAGTTTGTATATAAATAAGTAAATTTTTACCTTCAATATTAGTAATGTTGTACCAACTGACTCCCATTTATAGTTTACAACATTAGCTTAGAGATTTTTTTTTCCTCAAGAAAATTTGCCATGTGTATCTGATATACAGTATATCCAAAATAATCGATATCGAATTGAAGCGAAATCGGAATTGAATCAAATTGAAAGCTTGTGAATAGAAATCAAATCAAATTGTGAAAATTGTGTCAATACCCAGCCTTCATTAATAGAATGTTCCGACTCTGCTGACAGCATTTCTAGCATAATGTGTATTACC